>NC_058054.1:1025958-1098560 GCF_020085105.1 Siniperca chuatsi
CTGAGTTAGACTTTATGTTTTTAACTGAATCCTGGCTACATCCTGGTGATCACAGTCAGCTGGCTGAATTGTGCCCTCCTGATTATGACTGCTTTAGTTGCCCTAGGGTCTGTGGTCGAGGTGGGGGCCTTGTTACTGTCTATAGGAAGCATTTTTAAGTGTGACCTCATGGCTTGCAATGATTTTTCCTCCTTTGAAGTGCTCATGTTTAAACTTGGTGGCCCCCTCCCAGTCATATTTGCTATTATATATCGCCCCTAAACCAGCTGGCTCCTTCTTGTTGGAACTCCTGAGTTTTTATCCAGTCTTGTGTTAAATTATGATAGAATTGTTCTTTGTGGTGACTTTAATATTCACGTTGATGACTCCTCTAATGCCCTTGCTGCTGATTTTTAAATATCACTAACTCTTTCAACTTACAACAACATGTGTCTGGCCAAACTCATTCCCGTGGTCACACCTTAGACCTAGTCTTTACTTTGGGCCTGAAAACCCCATCTGTGGAAACCAGGGACATGTTTGTATCTGATCACCTATGCATTGTTTTCAATTGTGAATTAGAGGCTGCCAGTTCTGTCTTATCCCGCTCTAAGTACACACGCGTCCTTAATGAGCATAGTGCCTTAAAATTCTGTACACGGTTCAATCCTCCGGGCAGTGTGTTTCCCGATTCCTCCAACACCAACGATTTGGTTGATTATTTTAACTACCAGTGTTCTTCAACCTTAGATCTCATAGCTCCTCTTAAAAGTAGACAAAACTCAAAGACTAGAAAACAGCCATGGTTAAATGACAGTATTCAAAGCTGTAAAAAGAATTGCAGAAGAGCAGAACGCAGATGGAAGAAATCACGTCTCCAGGTCCACTTTGTGGCCATGAAAGAGTTATTACGCCTTTATAATAGGATGGTAAAGGATGCAAGAACATGCCATTTCTCTGCACTTATCTCTGCCCATCAGCACAACCCCAGATTCCTGTTTAAGACTGTGGATCAGTTAGTTAACCCAGCCTCTCCTTGTGCCCCTGCTGAGTGTGATGCTGATTGTGAAAAGTTTCTATTGCACTTTGCTGGTAAGGTGGAGTTAATAAGATCTGATATCACCCCCAATCCTGCCTTCTTAGATGTGGATCACCCGCTCAGGGATTCTTTGAGCAATTTTTCTGCTGTTACTCTGCCCGAACTCGCAGAGATGATGTCTCTTATGAGAGTATCCTCCAGTCCTCTGGACAAAATCCCAACTAGGTTTCTATTGGAAGTTATGGATTGTATTGCGCCCCTTTTACAAACTATTTTTAACAGCTCGCTGTCTACTGGCTGCGTCCCTGATTTCTTTAAAACAGCTTGTGTCCAGCCAGTCTTAAAAAAACCTGGGCTTGATCCCACCCTCCTGGATAACTACCGCCCAATATCCAAATTGCCTTTTATTTCGAAGATTCTCGAAAAACTTGTATCTAAGCAGCTCCTTGCTGCTGTGGAAAACAATAATACCTTTGAAAAGTTCCAATCCGGCTTTCGTCAACACCACAGCACTGAGACAGCCCTTCTCAAAGTCACTAATGACCTTTTAATGAATGCAGACGCAGGCATGTGTTCAATTCTTGTGCTGTTGGACATAAGTGCTGCCTTTGATACAATTGATCATGGCATTCTTTTAGATAGACTGAGGCACTGGGTGGGCATATCTGGAACTGCACTAGACTGGTTCGCATCTTACCTGTCCAATAGGAAATTCTGTGTCAGCATTAATAACTTCAAGTCATCCTTTTCCCATATCAAGTATGGTGTGCCTCAAGGTTCAATTCTGGGACCAAAATTGTTCTCCTTATACATGCTTCCCTTGGGTGATGTAATCCGCAGACATGGTATTTCTTTTCATTGTTATGCGGATGACACACAGTTGTACCTCCCTGTCAAGCCCACTGACCTTAGTATGCTGAGTTCTCTGCAGGACTGCCTGTCTGACATAAAAATTGGATGTCGATAAATTTTCTTCAGCTCAACTCAAATAAAACTGAAATCCTTGTTATTGGGCCCCAACACATCACTAAACAAATACTGCCATCCACTGGTAACCTGTCACAACATATCAAGCCTGTTGCACGAAATCTTGGTGTCCTGTTTGATAGCAATTTATGTTTTGAGCAACATATCACTAAGCTTGTCCAATCATGTTTCTATCACCTCAGAAACATTTCAAAAATACGATCTATTTTAAATCTTAGTGATGCAGAAACTGTTGTGCATGCTTTTATCTCCTCACGCCTCGATTACTGTAACAGCCTGTTCACTCGTCTTAATCAAAAAGCTCTGACACGACTGCAGACTGTACAAAACTCAGCTGCTAGGCTGTTAACCAGGACCAAGAAGTATGACCACATAACACCTGTTTTAGCCTCTTTACACTGGCTCCCTGTTGGTTTTAGGATTGATTTTAAGATCTTGTTGATTACTTTTAAGGCTCTTCATGGCCTGGCCCCAGATTATATTTTAGACCTTGTAATCCCTTATGAACCTTCACGTAGTTTGAGATCTTCGGGCAGGGGTCTCCTGTCTGTTCCTGAGTCCAGGATGAAAACTAAGGGGACAGAGCTTTTGCTATCAGGGCCCCGAGGCTCTGGAACAACTTGCCCGAAGAAATTAGATTGTCTGAGTCAGTGTCTTCGTTTAAATCTCGTCTCAAAACACATTTTTATCTGAAAGCATATCCTGATTTTACGTGAACTGGCTGTTTATTTTACTGTTTATTTTATTGCTTTTCTGTATTTCATGTGTTTTATTTCTTTATATTTCGTCATTCACTGTGTTATTTTATTTTTCTTGTTGTGAAGCACTTTGTACTTTGTTTTGATAAGTGCTCTATAAATAAAGTTTTATTATTTATTATTATTATTATCATCACATATCACTGAAGGTTAACAGTGTGTGACTCCCTCTAGTGGACGTTGTGGAGTATTCTGTTGTCTTTGCTCCAAAGGTTTTTGTACAGAGTCTTGGTATTTCCTGTCACTGTGGGCTGCAGAGCACAGTAGTACACAGCAGAGTCAGACAGCTGAAGCTTCTGGATCTTCAGAGGAACTGATCTTAAGGTGGAATCCAGTGTGGATGAAAATCTCTCCTTAAACTCGTCCTCTGTGTTAAAGCTGCTCAGTATGAATTTAGGGCTGTTGTCTCCATCCTGTTTGTACCAGAAGAGATTATTACTTGTTGAACTGCTGTTATATTGACAGCCAAGTGTTACTGCCTCTCCTTCAGTAGCAGTCACATCTTCTTTTGCTTGCTGCACGTTGTCTTTTTGTGCTCTGCATTCTGTAATACAGCAACAAACAGTATCAGTGTGCTGTTAAAGAATCATGTCAGTGTTGGATTGATGTCAAAGAAACAGAGTTGTGTTCATACCAAGGCACACAGCAGCCAGCAACACCGAGATGAACAGAGGCGTCATGTCTGCAGTGTTGAGTAACTGTGAGCTCCAGCGAGTATAAAGAAGGCTGTGATCTCTGTTGAGTCTTCATCAACACTAAGTTGGTGGATCAGAAGGAGGAGCCCGATCACAGTGACAGGGCTCATTCACAGCTCTGTGTTATTCCCCGACTGACAGCTTTACACTCAGCACATTTTACTGACACTCTCCTTTCCGAGTATAACATGTCTTGTATGTAGGCGTCAGTGGAAATGTCAGCTGACATGTTTCCTTTCCTTTGAGTCACTTTGTTCCCTAACATATAAAAGCTGCTAATTGTTGTGACCATGCTACAGCCCCTATAATATTTCTTATCAGAAAGATTACAAGTTAACTGAGAATGAATATTTGAACAACGTGGCCCTAGTGCCCTCTATTGGCCAGCTGCCACTGGTGAGCCGTTATCCAAAGGTAGCCAATCACCCACGGGAGCCAGTAGGTGGTGAACCGATCGAAACATCTCTTTACATACATAATCACGCTCACACCTGAGGGGTGCACTACAAAGCAAGTTCGACAGAGTCAGGCTTCCTTTGCTTTAGCTGGCTCGACAAAACCTAAAACCCCAATCAGAGATAACGGGTATCACGACGGTGGTGATCGTCTTTCTTTGTTAACCAGGTTTTCTTTATCAGGCTCTGTGCACGTTTCCATAAAAGAGGTCGTTTGACGCATCATTTGACTTTTCTTCTGCACAAAATGGAGCGATCGTGTGCCGCCTACTTCAGTCGAGAGGAACAGGTCGTTATAATGGAGAGCCACTTGTCACGGTTTTGGCTTTTTTCCTGTTATTTCCTGTTTTATTTTGAAGTGTTCTCCTCTCCTCCTGTGTCTTGTTGTTTTACTTCGTGTCTTTGTTTGCTTTTGCCTCCAGTTTTGATTGTTTGCCCCGCCCTGATTAGTTGCACCTGTGTCTCAGTGTCGCCCCTGCCTAAGTGTATTTAGTCCACGTTTTTCATTTGTTCAGGGTCAGTTCATCATTGTATGTTGCACCGCTGTCGAGCATCCTGGTTTTTGGTTCCCTGCACTTTGTGTGTTTGTGGAATTTTGGATTTTGCCTGTCCACTGTTGGATTTTGTTTCTTTTGTTCAAGACTGCTTGCCTGCTCCCTGTCTGAATTGTTAATTGGACTGCCTGAAATAGGTGTAAGCCTTTTTTGTGTTTATCATGAAATGGTTGATCAGCACCTGCTCTGCCTACCTGTCTGCATTTGGGTCCTTTTCCTGCTACCCTGCTTGACAAACAGTATGAAGAATATGAAAAAAACATTACAGTAAAAAGCAATACTGTTGCTGCAAATAAGGCAAGAGAGGAATGCTGGCAGAACATTGCTGATCGACTCAATGCACTATCAATGCCTCCCGTTTATTTTTAACGTGGCAACCGCACATTAGATCTCTTAAACTTTAAACTTGATAGGCCTACAGCATATTTAAACATTATCCTCAAGTACTACATTTAGCTCAGACACTGTCCCATAATGAAGGATTCATGGAAATCACTTTAGTTTTTGGCCAAATCAAAGTGAAATGAATTTTATTGATTCAATATTATCCGTGACAAATACTAATAGACCAATCAGTCTTCATTTAGTAGCACTTCTGCTGGTCACTGCCCCAGTTACTTTATTTGTTGCAAGAAATAAATACGCAAGATTCTTCGTCTGTGGTCATACTGATGGTTAAAAAGTGGGATATATCAAGAATAACTATCCTAGTTGTTTAATAAATAAGTACACAACTCTAGACAGACACATTGGATTTCAGTTTAATTTCTATGATATAATATGAAACAAAAAATATTTCTGTTCTAGTCGGCTCTCAGACGGGAGGGGGCTCCCATCGTTCACTTAAAGGAGCTGGCTCATATAGCCGACACATCATTATTAGCTGCGGTACCAGTAGTGTAAAACGAACTTGGCAGCAAATCAGGACAAAGTATAAAAACATCATCCCAAAAAAAAAAGAGAAGAAGTTAAATTCAGGGTCAGTTAACATGGTAACTGGCTCTGGGAACCTATAATGCTGAGAGAGAAAAATGTTGCAGTGTTTAGTTTTCACTTTTTGTATTTGTATTTTAACTGCAAGTCTACAATTTATTATCATTATTATTATTATCCTGTCTTAATTATCTGTATCTATTTTAATATCACAAATCTTCTGTTGATGTATGTTTTTATTGTATGTACAACATCTGTTTCAGAGAGAGGAGAGAGACAGACTTGAGAGAGAGACTTGCCAGCGCCACCAACCAGCTGAAGGAGAGTATAGCCTTGCTGGAGCTGGACTTTGCTGAATTCAAAGATCTGACCCAAGCCAGTCTGTCTGACCACCCAGACAACACTCTACAGCAGCTTAAAGAGGAGCTCCAGCAGCTAAAGAGAGACAACCAGGCCTTTGCATCTGATCTCAGAGGAAGTCTAGAGAACAGTGTGCTCAGTTAGCAAAAGTGAAGGAGGATGCTGAGAATAGAGAAAGGAGCTTCACCAGGCAGGTCCAACACCTAACAGACCAACTGAACCAGTTTTTATTGTGCAGATAGTTAACGGTGCACGAAAAGTCCGGCGTGGTTCGTGGTAGCCCCGCGGACTCGACCGGACCGGGTCGAGGGAGAGACTGGCGACGATCCGGATGGACACAAGGTGAGCTGGCTCTGGACTGGCGAGCATAGTGGGAAGGGCTGGGCCGGCCAGGCGGTGGACCCGTGAAGCCTGGAGGTTTGTCCTGGTAGACGGCACGCTCCGGAGGCAAAGTTGGCCGGATGGCGAGGGTGACGTGGCAGCTTGCGTGGTAACAGATATCCAGAAAACCCAAGGACAGACTGAGGCTCTGATCACCGGCAGAGCTTATGTCTGTGGCAGAGACAGAACGGAGTTACCACTAAGGCAAAAACAAGAATAATACAACACTTTCATCTTTCAGTAGAGTTGGAGCCGTTACAAGGTGCGTGTACACATGTACGGAGACGATCTGGCACCGGTAGTGTGGAAGAGCCCGGTAGATAAGCGGTGATGATGGAAGTCAGGTGTGCCGGTGATCAGCAGCAGACAGGAGATCAGGAAGCCAGACCAGAACACAGACACACACACACATACATATGCACACACAACAACGGACAGGGGACAGCCAGGAAACACAAGGAAGGGCAAATACACTAAAGTACACGGGGATCAGGGGGCATAGTGGCTAACTATGACAAAAGAGGATGTGCCACCTTACCCAACGTCCACCTGGCCCACCGAACCATTGGCACCTGGGACCTCTATAATGGACTCCATCTACACAGAGAGTGGGTGAAGATATTTGCAAAGACCCTCAAAGACAGAGCCCTGGGACACAATGCCCCCACCCCCTCCTCTGCTAGCAGCTTTAGAGACCATCCCAGACCTCCTCTTCCCCATTACCAATTTTGGAGTTTCTTGTGAGTAAACTGAGTGTAGCAGTGTCATCTGAAAATGACACCCGTGAATTGATGTATCCTTGGGTGGCCCCTGCATTGCTTAGTGCTACAGACGGGGGCCAAAGTAAAGGAAAAGGCTGAATAAAAGAGAGGAGAAACACATCAGATGCAGCTGCTTTGGTGCAGCACGGCTCACTGAATGGTTTGATGAGGATGAAAACGATGTGAATAAAATGCTGCAGCCTTTACAGTCACCTGATCTCAACCCAGTTTCACACCTGTGGAAGGTTTTGGACTAACGTGTAAGACAACGCTTTCCACCACCATCTCCATAGGACCAGATGATATAATATAAACTTTCATCCTCAGATCTTCGACTGTCTCTGATGCTGTGTGCCCTTTAGCTTGTGTTTCTCTCTACCTGCTGTACTCAGGTGTGTCTGATCTCAGTGAGACGACCTGATTAAATAAAAGCTGTATATATAACTGAGGGAACATCTAGTGGAGGAGGTGTCCATGATTCTAGACTGTATCATCACATATCACTGAAGGTTAACAGTGTGTGACTCCCTCTAGTGGATTTTGTGGAGTATTCTGTTGTCTTTGCTCCAAAGGTTTTTGTACAGAGTCTTGGTGTTTCCTGTCACTGTGGGCCGCAGAGCACAGTAGTACACAGCAGAGTCAGTCACTGCAGTAGAGGAGATCTGCAGATCCATTCGGGTTTTATCCTCACTCACTTTAAAAGACAGTCTAGAGTCCGGATCTGAAATTGGTCTTCCTGTTCCGTAATGAGAGATGAGGAACGCTGGTGGTTTTCCTGGATGTTGTCGATACCAGAAGAAATAATCACCACCAGTTGCTTGTTTGGAGTATTTGTAGGACAGAGTAACAGTGCTGCCTTCTAAACTGAACTCTTCATCGTTATGTGGAGTGAGTTCTTCACAGCTGACACCTGAAGGAAGAGAGAAATGTTGTTAATGACGATATTAAACTCTGATTGTCTGTTCCAGTGGTTTCTAGGAAACAGATCCCTTAAAGGTATTTATTCTTCCTGCTTTAACCTACCTTTTAGTATGGTCAGAAGAAGCTGAAAAATGACACAGTAATGCAGTGACATCATCTTACAGACAGTATCTGTGTCCTGTCTGGTTTAGATATTGAATGCATCTGACAGTAGGAGTCCTTTTCTGTTCTGCTCTGCTCTGACAGTGTTGCTCCTCCCTCGACCTATTCCTCCTCTCACATCACTGTATGTTACCACCACCAAAACCAGACCTCAATATATTTGACAGTTTAAAGCCCAGAGAGATAAACCTGTTATTCTGGTGGGTTTTCTTTTTAACACACTTTCACACAATCATCATCCAGTAAATAAGGAATCTTGTTAAAAAGGCTCTCTAACGCCTCATGGAGGCTCTATAATTAATATTCAAATGATATCGCATTCTAAAATTCTTATACCCTTCGACCATTTGGTTAGAATTTTTCTACGCATGTTTTTATACGAGATTTCTGAGTTACACTTTTCTGGATGTCATAGATATATCAGCTAATGAACATTATTTCCAAAGCAGTTTTATGTTCCTGTAACTTGTTTAGCACAAGGTCTTGGGATAAACTTTGCCACCATTGTGGTCGGCAAGGTTCCTTAATTATTGTTTAACGAAACCAACATGTATTTGGGTCTGTAGTTAATACCCGGGGAGTCGAGTTAAATACTGGTGAAAATTGTATTAATTTATGGGTTGTATAATCGGTCTGGCAGCGATCCAGCCGTCTCTCAAATGCACTTTCAAAGTCATTTTCTACCAGCAGGACTTCATTAGTGCATGTATCTGGTGATTTTTGCTCCAGACCAACTCCCTTGTGCTGAGGTAGGTGAGGCTGTTCTCAGTCACTTTTCGTAGTTATACCTACGAAAAGCACTATAAATTGAATATAACCAAAGTATTACAGAGCCACGAGGCAGTTACAGTTATAATTAGGCGGCGACCTCTAGTGGCCTAAACTATAAAGAGCGTCAAAGTCCGTGAAGGGAGGTGGACACAGGACTTTCACCCAGGAGACCGGGGTTCGTGTCCTGTGTGAAACCAAAAGTCAAAGTTAAGTTATGAACGTAAGTTACGTTCGAAAGTTATGTAACCTACATAAGTTAAGTCACGTGATTTACTTCACGTGACTTACTGTGAGTTACTTAATTGTTTTAACCGTAACAGTGAGCTTTTCTAAACCTAACCAAGTAGTTTGGTGCCTAAACCTAACCAAACTATGACCGTTTCACAACATTAACCACGTGTTTATTGTTACCATGATGACGAAGGTCCGGTACGCTGGTTGTGAGACATTCGTAGGATTATGCACAAAAAATGGTGCATTATCTTTTGTAAGATCTCTGTGGTGTTACACGATCTAAAGACCCAAATGCAGAACACAGTGAAGTGGAGAACTGGCTCGTAGTAGTAACCGTCTTTATTATAATATGGCAAACAATCACAGGTGTAGTCCGCTGTAGCCAGTAGTGATGTTTGTTGACACAGTCCATGGAGAACCGACTGGGCTCAGAGGACGGAGATGGTGAGTGTAGGTTCTGAGTATGGCTCATGTAGTGTGGCAGGAAGAACAGGAAGGCAGCTTTGCAGAGATCAGAGAGGACATGGTGGCTGCGATCACCGGCAGGGAATAACTCTGCAGCAGAGACAGACAAGGTTACACAAGAGATAACAACAGCGAGTAACGAGAAACTTAACCTGGTCGAGGTAGGAGCCATAGCGAAGGTACCGTACTGCTGTACTGAGATGATCTGGCGCTGGTTGTCTGGTAGAGCCAGGTAGATATACTGTGGAGATTGATTGGATGATGAACGTCAGGCGTGCAGGTGATCAGCAGCAGGAGGGAGAACCGGGGCGCCCCGCCCAGGCCAGTACACACACACACACACACACACACACACACACACACACACACAGCGACGAACAGAGAACTGACAGAGCGCACAAGGACAAGGAGAGAGATGTGGCTAACTATGACAATATCTATGATCCGTTGTATGAGAGTACGATGGGTAGGTAGAGCGGCACAGCTGAGGTTGTGTTTATGTTGATCAGGTGGCGCACTGCAATTCTTATACTCATTTTGACCTAAAACTGTGATTACATGTCCCCCTGCTCAGGTGACTTCTTATTGCAAACGCCAAGTTTTACCAATATTGTTTCCAACATGTCACTGAATTCAGGGATTTTGCAGCAGAAAGGCCACATGTTGAGTGTTTGTTGGTCGTACAAATACTGTTTTCAGCCTTTCTTCCAACCTAAACTCAACGTGCTGCACTGCACCAGGTTTGTGCTGCGTCCGATGGACTCCAGAATAGTAATAATTAGTTGGTCACACCCAGGTGTGGCAGGAGGTTGCACTTGTGTTTGTGCCCAGTTAAAGAAAAAATGGGGCTCATGTTGATGCTTCATCTCAGTGTCCCCTGGTTGTTTGCCACCACTGGGGGGCAGCAAAGAGGCAGGTTTTAAAAACCTACACATAGTGTCTTTAACCTGCGTTTTCCTTTAGACAGTGTTACCTCATCCTGCATGTAGTTGTCGCTGGTCGATTCAGCTGAGACATCTTCTGTTCTACAACTGGAACTTTTACCTGTAAGTATTAAAGCTGCTGATGATTCTGAAACTGCCCCTTACTTTGTTTCATGATACAAATTATACATGAACTGAGAGGACTGAATATTTAGACAGAATCAGACTTTTCATATTTGTTTTGTCTTTTGGATTGAAAATGACAGATTAGACTCTGTTTTGAAGGTGAAAGTTGGAACTTGTCATTTTCTCCAGCAGTGTCAGGTCAACAGCAAAGCTGGTGGAGTTATTTTAAGAGCTGCTGTTGGTTGAAATCTGCCACTTTTACTCTTCAACTGGTGAACTGTGGTACTACTGGATATAAACTGTAGATTTTAATGCCTGAAAATATAAATTATTACTGAGTCCAGACTTTTTTTCTTGGTGTGTTAGATCACCAGTTATTTATGTATTTATTTGCTTTTTTTTCCATGGAGTCTTGTGTTTGAAGCATCATCCAGTTGGTTTCTCATTGATGTGGATTTGCTGCTCATGTGAATCCTCCCACAGTGTTTCATTAGCAGCTGTAACCACAGTGACTCTGATAAAACAGGAGTTAGCAGAATCCATCTGATATGAAGCTGTGCTTTGAATCCCACTTCCCTCCTCTTTGAAGAGCAGTCAGATATCAGTGTTCAGGTTTTTGTACAGCCTCTTCTACACTTTGTATCACTGTGTGTCTAGAGCACAGTAGTAGAGAGCTGTGTCTGCCAGGGTTAGGCCTGTGATGATCAGTTCAGTTCATATCGATTATCAGGGATGTATTCACCTGTGTACTCTTTTGCTCCTTTCCAGAGTATAAACTGAGGTGCCTGAAGGTCAGAATGATGTCTGTACCAGTGAAGGTAAATATAGTCTTCAGTTGTCTCATATTCACATGTGAGTGTGACAGATGCTCCTTCTCTTTCACTGACTTCATCTCCTACAGGAGAGATTTTGTCTCCAGCTATTAGTCCTGGAAAAAGTAGAGAAAATGAAGCCGTTAGACTAACATTGTTCATGAGGCTGAGAGGAGAAGACAGTGGAAAATGTCAGCTGTACAGTGTTACTCTGTGGACAGAAACAGCTCAACTGTTCAGAGATTTCTGCTCTGAACTTCAGTTTACATAACTCTTTAGAAAAGAATAAAAACCTGTTGTGCTTTCTATCTTACCAAAGAAAAGAGCAGCAAGAATAATCCACAGCCAATGTTCCATCTCTACAACAAGGTTTAAATCAACAGGAGAAACTTGCTGCTGTTCAACATTCAGTCTGAGAATTGTTCTCTTCACAGCAGCAGTTATTATTGACACAATGGTTGAACACAGTGCAGAAGTAGTGCACCGCCTACTTGATAATGTCGCCCTCTAGTGGAGGTCAAAACTTCAGTACAACAGTGTGGAAAAAAGGCTTCCAGCAGCTTGTCAGTGTGTCAGCTTGTGTTTTTGTACAGAGGCTGTGGGTTTGCTGTCACTGTGGGCCTCACAGCACAGTAGTACAGAGCAGAGTCTGTCACTGCAGCAGAGGAGATCTACAGATCCATTCGGGTTTTATCCTCACTCACTTTAACAGACAGTCCAGGGACCGAATCTGAAATTTGTCTTCCTGTTCCGAAATGAGAGATGAGGAACTTTGGTGGTTTTCCTGGATATTGTCGATACCAGAAGAAATAATCACTACCAATTTCTGATTTGGAGTATTTGTAGGACAGAGTAACAATGCTGCCTTCTAAACTGAACTCTTCATTCTTGACTGGAGTGAGTTCTTCACAGCTGACACCTCAAGGAAGAAATAACTCTGTAACTTAATGATTTGAAAGTTTTTATCAATGAATCTTTTTTAATGTTGATTATCTCACCTACCTCTTATTTTGAGCAGAAACAAAGTCACAAACAGACTGAAGTTCACTGACAGCATCTTAAAGATAAAGAGAATCTGCCTGGTTTTAGTATGAATCACCACTGAAAGTTTGTGTCTTTCCTGTACTTGAGTCACAGTTTTGCTCCTCCTTTAATCCCTCCCTCCTTCCTCTCACAACTCTGAGAAATTGTTTGGTTGTCTCTTCTGTGGTGCTGCTAGTCACTAAATTGTGCAGTAGAAAGACCATTGGCATCCCATTCTCCTCACCTATGTTTCTGTCATCTGTTTGGGCAGATGAAAGGCCATTCTGATCTCCATTGTTCTGGGATCTTTCACAGTTCCTTGACTTTGTAGTACACTGATCACACCAATCCACAAACTGGTCCACTTCAGCTTCATAGCTGGTAATTTTGGAGTTGCTTGTGAGTAAACTGAGCCTAGCAGTGTCATCTGAAAATGGCACCTGTGAATTGATGTACTGCGTATATATATGAACTTGCTGTACAGTTGGAACAGTGTGCTGCTCCTGGCCTATCCCACTGAGATAGAGAGGTGAAGTCTCTGTTTTACGCCTATGTCCTTGTTCTACTGTCTCCTACTGAATAAGGACAACAGCAACAGCTGGACATAGTAGAAAAGTACTGTCAGAACTGGGCCTTGGCAGTAAATATGACGAAAACTAATGTCATGGTTTTTCAGAAACGCCCCAGATGCCACGAGAACAAATACCAGTTTCCCATTAATCATCATATCATTGATAACAGTATGGTTATACCTACCTTGGTATAACCATAACAGCATCAGGGAGTTTCAGCATGGCAGTGAATGCACTAAAAGAAAAAGCTTGAAGGGCTCTAAATGCAATTAAGAAAATTTTATAATTATCAAATTCCAATTATAATTTGGCTTAAAATATTTGATAGTGTCATCCAGCCCACTGTGCTGTATGGTAGTGAAGTATGGGTTCCACTCAGTCATCATAGTTATACCTGCTGGGACAAACATCCAACAGAATCTTTACATGCAGAATTCTGCAGATACATTTTACACAGAAAAACACAACTGAAAAACACCAACAACTGCATGTAGAGCAGTATAAGGCAGATACCCGCTGATAAGATCCAAAGCCCTCCATAGTCTTTGTTGTCCTTACAGAGTTAACAGCCTAAAAAGAGATGGTGAATCAGCGTTAATTTGTTTCGTGCTCCTGTTAGCATGTGAAGTTAGCTGGCAGGCTTTATGTGGTAGCTGCTGTTGCGCAAACTAACTTGGATGCATGGGATCTTATGCAGGCTCTAGCTGCTGGCGCGTAACGCTGCGGTAAGATACAAGAGTTTGGTTCTGGTGCGTGTTTCTGCTCCAAGCAGATTACACAGAGAGCAAATAGCCGTCTTGCTGCTTGCTGGACGCAAAGGCAGAACAAATTATCATTGACCTTTTACTGACCTGGTGACATCTGGATCACAGGTCAGACTGACCCATGGGCGCTGTAAAGCTGTGTTCAGTGATCTTGGGATTTTGAAGTACAAAAGAGCATGCAGTCTCCTAATGAAAGTTCAGTTAAAAATCACACAAATGAATGAATTCATCTGTGGAGTCCCAACAATTCCCCCTTTTGGTCTGGTAGGCAGAGGTAGAGAGGCTTTCAGATGCGCTGTCACTGTCTGATGGATTATGACCATGTTCTGAACTGTGGTCAGAGATGCTGCGGCCATCATCTGAACAGTCTATTGGCTGATGTTACTGCTGAGCCAGAGTTTCTGAATGCGGTTTTCTACAGCTTCTACTGTGGGAGTGCCCATCTCAATGCAGTTGGTGGATGTGGCGGTTACGCTCTGTGTCCCCGTGCTACCTTTTGTCACCCGCCTTCAAGCAGTTGTGAGGGTGCTGTTTTGAGACAGTAGGTCTCTGTGATGCTGCAGTGTTTGAGCTGGCAGGTTCAGTGGTTTTCCCTGCTGCTTTGGAAGTGACAACAGTTTCCCAAGCCATCTGTGTCATTTTCCTTAGCTCCTGCATTGAGCTGTTACCTTGATGCATCATAAGTACAATGTGAGTGCACACACATGGGTGAAGGTTACGCAAGAACAAGGTCTTGAAAGTGGAGCTTTCTTCTAAGCCTGGTGCATTCTTGCCATGGGAGTATGCATGCCTCAAACGTTTGTAATAATCTTGGGGATGTTCACAACAGGAATGTTTAATTTGGAGGTCTGCAACCATTGAGGCAATCTCATCAGCCGTAGAAGCGAATTCTTCTGTTAGTGCTTGACGGTGCTCTCTGTAGTCATTTCTGAGACTGGGAGGTTGAGACTGAATAAACTTATGGACAGCTTTAGAGCTGTATCTAACTTTCTCCCTTTGGGTTGCATGGGGCAAATCAATTAGGTGGTGATCTAATTCCCTTTTGAAAGGATGAGCACTGATGAATGTGTCTTGCATCAGTGGCTGAAAAGAACACGATTGGGCAGAATATCTCATGGGGGATAAACTACATATCTCATCAGTGTCATTCTCAGAGAGGTGGGAAGTCAGGTAGCTATTGTACCTCTGTTTCAGAGGTAATAGCTACAGTACCTAACACACAAACTTGCCACAAACTGGCAATCGAAAAAGGGTTAAAAATATGTGGTCACTGTTTGACAGGTGAGAGAATACAGTAGCACAATGCAAATTCCACATAATAATAATGTAATGGTAGCGGTAATGTTAATACGTGTTGTAGTAAATAAGTAATATACCAGTGGGGCCTTCTCCCAGTTTGGTGCTGGTGGTGGCATCTCCCTCACCTGTTTCAGTTGTAGGAGTGTCATTGTGTGGTGCTTGTTCATCATTATCGCCATCTGTTTGTGTAGAAGGGTTTTCATTTCCATTGTTATGATTAGCAGAATCTCCGGTATCGCTAGCCCCAGTTGTTTGCTAGCATGCTGTGACAGTGATGCAGGTGCAGTCATCGTCAGGCCTGTTACAGATGTTGGACCAAAGAAAGAAGTCACTTCAGGGAGACTATTTAGACATTTTCTTTTGTTGTATAATATTTTCCATTTTTCAGCACCACTAGGATAGGTGCGTCAGCTAAAATCCTGTTGGCCTGCCGAGTAGTAGGCCTAGACTGCTCAAAAGTGTCTTGGGGGTTGAGGGGTGTGGGTGTTCCCATAATCTTCTTAGCCAGTAAACCAGACTAAATATTTGAGCCTTAAACCTGACCGATGGAGTTTCGCACAGAAACTTACAACATGTGTGTTTCAGCCGAGGTAACTATCAGTGTGAACACTAAAATATTTGTAATAAGTGATGTGTCTGATGTCACTGCCATGTATGCCAACAGAACTATGATCTCCATTGTTCTGGGATCTTTCACAGTTTCTTGACTTTATAGTACACTGATCACACCAGTCCACAAACTGGTCCACTTCAGCTTTATAGCTGGTAATTTTGGAGTTGCTTGTGAGTAAACTGAGCGTAGCAGTGTCATCTGAAAATGACACCCGTGAATTGATGCATCCATAGGTGGCCCTTGTATTGCTTACTGCTACAGATGGGGGCCAAAGTAAAGGAAAAGCTGAATAAAAGAGTGGAGAAACACATCAGATGCAGCTGCTTCGGTGCAGCAGGGCTCACTGAACGGTTTGGTGAGGATGAAAACGATGTGAATAAAATGCTGCGGCCTTTACAGTCACCTGATCTCAACCCAGTTTCACACCTGTGGAAGGTTTTGGACCAACGTGTAAGACATCGCTCTCCACCACCATCTCCATAAGACCAGATGATCAGTGACGTCTGTCTCTGATGCTGTCTGTCCTTTAGCTTGTCTTTCTCTCTACCTGCTGTACTCAGGTGTGTCTGATCTCAGTGAGACGACCTGATTAAATAAAGGCTGTATATATAACTGAGGGAACAACTTGTGGAGGAGGTGTCCATGATTCTAGACTGTATCATCACATATCACTGAAGGTTAACAGTGTGTGACTCCCTCTAGTGGACGTTGTGGAGTATTCTGTTGTCTTTGCTCCAAAGGTTTTTGTACAGAGTCTTGGTGTTTCCTGTCACTGTGGGCTGCAGAGCACAGTAGTACACAGCAGAGTCAGTCAATGCAGCAGAGGAGATCTCCAGATCCACTCGATTTCTCTCCTCATTCAGTTTAGCAGTCAGTCGAGGGTGTGGAGGTTTTGCTTTCACCATTGAAGGCTCTTTGGTATCAGTGATCAGGAGAAGGAACTGAGGAGCTGATCCAGGATCCTGTCGATACCACTGGAGATTATCAGCTTTAACTGAATAGTTACAGGACAGAGTAACACTAAGGCCCTCTGATGAAAACACTTCAGCTCTGCTGGCAGTAATATCATCTTCCAAGCTGTTACCTAGTGAGGGAAACAACATGTTATATTTAGAGTTCTGTTCCAAAGGGAGAAATCCTTCATTTGAAAAACAGCACACAATGACATTTTTCTGTTAAAACAAATGATGCTGTTAAACAGTTTAGTGAGCAGTTATTAGTGATGAAGTGATAACATCTAAATCTTTGAAAAGTTCAGTTCTGAACTTCATATAAAACAATATCCAAACGAGATCTGTGATGCTTTGAAAATGTCTTCGTATTTCAGGCTTTCTTGTCAGAAACATACGTACCTACGAGAGTGAAAAAGAACAAAACTGCAGCGAGTTTTTCCATGTTGACAGAGGTGAAATGCTGTCACTTAATGTTCAGTGTGAAAAATTTTGTAAGTTGTTTGGTCTGATGTTCACAGCTGGAATCAAACAGTTCTCTGCCATGAAGAAGGAGGAGACGCATACGTCAAATTAGATTCATTTCTGAAGCTCTAAATCACAGCTGTGTCTCATGAGAGTCCAGACTGTATCATAAAATACATTGAAGGTTAACAGTGTGTGACTCCCTCTAGTGGACGTTGTGGAGTATTCTGTTGTCTTTGCTCCAAAGGTTTTTGTACAGAGTCTTGATGTTTCCTGTCACTGTGGGCTTCACAGCACAGTAGTACAGAGCAGAGTCTGTCACTGCGGCAGAGGAGATCTGCAGATTGATTTGGTTTTGCTCCACTTTAATCTGCAGTCTCGGGATTAGATTCTTTAATAATGTTCCTTTTCCTGAATGAGAGATGAGGAACTCTGGTGGTTTTCCTGGATATTGTCGATACCAGAAGAAATAATCAAGAGCAGTTGCTTGTTTGGAGTATTTGTAGGACAGAGTAACAGTGCTGCCTTCTAAACTGGACTCTTCATCGTTATCTGGAGTGAGTTCTTCACAGCTGACACCTGAAGGAAGAAATAACTATAACTTAATGATTTGAAAGTTTTTATCAATGAATTTGTTTTAATGTTGATTATCTCACCTACCTCTTACTGTGAGCAGAAACAAAGTCACAAACAGACTGAAGTTCACTGACAGCATCTTAAAGATAAAGAGAATCTGCCTGGTTTTTGTATGAAACACCACTGTGAAAGTTTTTATTTTCTGTACTTGAGTCACAGTTTTGCTCCTCCTTTAATCCCTCCCTACTTCCTCTCACATCTCTGATAAATAGTGTGTTTGTCTCTGCTGTGGTGCTGCTAGTCACTAAATTACATCATTTCCATCAGGTAAGAAGTAGCTGATAAGGTAACACTGACTGACACTTGACAGAACATGTGAAGGTCCTGACTGAGTTAAAGTTTTACTCAGACGATGTACTACTATTCAATTACACATGACAACCGTATGAATTACTTATTAAATACTTTACTGAAACAATATCATTCACATTATTTCATTAGTGTCACATTTGAGGACTTATCAAATCATGAGAGGACTTTACAAAAGTAAATCACCTTCAAAGTTGATTTTAAGCTTCAAAGGCGAAGATTGTTTGCATCTGTCAAATTCTCCCTAGTAGTTAGTGTAGTTTCATGGTTGATCATAACTTGGTCATTCATGAATTTGTTTGGTTCTGTAAATTATTTTATGGACTGTGATTGTTTTACAAAAATTTTAATTTCCAGACTGGATCCTATGTACTTGACAGATGCTGAATCAGAACTTTGACAGCTACCATCTAGGAAACTTAATTCAAATGGGTTCTTTGAGGAACCAGATTTCATACTGAGGAATCCTAAAAGTTCTTGCAGGCCCCTCTAAGAGCATTGACGAATGTCTGAGTTCTTGGAGTAACCTAGAGGTTCTTCAAGGAGCTTGTTACCTCATGCTCCATTGAAATCTGAGCAAGAGATGACAGATGCTCCTGGAGCATGGTTGACCTCAGATGCATTTTGATGCGCTTTAGGCGTGAGAAACGTTTCTCTCTCCAGTAGCTACAGTCACAGGCCCTCGTACCATGAGTCAGAGCAAGGCTGAGGTTGGGATCAAGTTCAACTAAATTGTTGCTGTAAATATAGCTAAGAATCTGCAGGCCAGTGGTGTCTTTCACAGCACTGACTGCAGCCAACATCTCGCCAAGAGGTCCTCATCATCCACATCGCCAAGTGTTCCCTTCATGTTTACGCAGCTGTCTTTCAGTGTGCGACTTTGGATGGCCTTTTTCATTTCCTCTCTTCCATAAATGAAGACTCCATCAGCTCGCTACTGCCTGTGATGGCAGAGTCCACTAGTGGAAGGAAAACATCTCTCCTGAACTGTTCAGTGGATGTCACTGTCAGAGAAGGATCTGCATTTTGGGACTCACACTGGAACTGGCGTTTTGGTTTTCGGATACGTGCAGTAGGAAAGACCATTGGCATCCCATTCTCCTCACCTATGTTACTGGTATCTGTTTGGGTGGATGAAAGGCCGTTCTCTCTGTATTCCATGAGGAATTTCAGAACATATTTGACCTCATACTGCCGCATATCGATTCCCACATGTGAGCTCTGGAGCAGCTTTCTGGCACGATTCACCTCATGTAAAACGTTGTACCAGATAATAAAGGTCAGCAGGAATGACATGATCCCCTATTCCAGGCCTCTGGCTGCAGACACAGTTTCACCGTCACCTAATAATAATAATAATGATAATAATAATAATGATGCATTTTATTTATAGAGTTCTTTTCAGGGTACTCAGAGACACTTTACATAAATTAAAATGATCAAAAAGTGGGATTTTAGCCTTGAAAAGCTCCCATCTCTGTGTCAATGCGCTGAAGTTTATGTATAGATGTTGCAGCACCCCAAAGAAGCTCAAAGACTCCACTGTTGATTCTGCAGCATCCACCATGACTAGGTTTTGACTGTAGCTGGTGCATGGCATGAACAGTTCTTTTTTGTCAATAACCAGCACCGTCTTCTGCACCCCATTAACCCGCCCAGACCGTACTCTTTTTATAATATTATTTACAGAGACCCAACAAATCCCCCCATGAGCAAGCACTTGGTGACAGTGGCAAGGAAAAACTTCCTTTAACAGGCAGAAACCTCGAGCAGAACCACACTCAGGGTGGGCAACCATCAGAGAGAGAGAGAGAGAGAGAAAATGCAGTAGCACAATGCAAATTCCACATAATATTAATGTAATGGTAGCAATAATATTAATACGTGTTGTAGTAAATAAGTAATATGCTAGTGGGGCCTTGTCCCAGTCTGGTGGTGGCATCTCCCTCACCTGTCTCAGTTGTAGGAGTGTCATTGTGTGGTGCTTGTTTATCATGATCGCCATCTGTTTATGTAGAAGGATTTTCATTTCCATTGTTATGATTAGCAGAATCTCCGGTATCATTAGCCCCAGTTGTTTGCTAGCATGCTGTGACAGTGATGCAGGTGCAGTCGTCGTCAGGCCTGTTACAGATGTTGGACCAAAGAAAGAAGTCACTTCTGGGAAAATATTTAGACATTTTCTTTTTGTTGTATGGGGTTGAGGGGTGTGGGTGTTCCCATAATCTTCTTAGCCGTCGTAAACCAGACTAAATATTTTAGCCTTAAAGCTGACCGATGGATTTTCACACAGAAACTTGCAACATGAGTGTTTCAGCCGAGGTAACTATCAATGTGAACCCCAGTCCACGAACTGGTCAGCTTCAGCTTTATAGCTGGTAATTTTGGAGTTGCTTGTGAGTAAACTGAGCGTAGCAGTGTCATCTGAAAATGACCCATGAATTGATGCAACCATGGGTGGCTCCTGCATTGCTTCCTGCTACAGACGGGGGGCCAAAGTAAAGGAAAAGGCTGAATAAAAGAGAGGAGAAACACATCAGATGCAGCTGCTTCGGTGCAGCAGGGCTCACTGAACGGTTTGGTGAGGATGAAAACGATGTGAATAAAATGCTGCGGCCCAGTTTCACACCTGTGGAAGGTTTTGGACCAACGTGTAAGACAACGCTCTCCACCACCATCTCCATGAGACCAGATGATATAATATAAACTTTCTTCTTCAGATCTGCGACTGTCTCTGCTGCTGTATGTCCTTTAGCTTTTGTTTCTCTCTACCTGCTGTACTCAGGTCTGTCTGATCTCAGTGAGACGACCTGATTAAATAAAGGCTGTATATATAACTGAGGGAACATCTAGTGGAGGAGGCATCCATGATTCTAGACTGTATCACAACATATCACTGAAGGTTAACAGTGTGTGACTCCCGCTAGTGGACGTTGTGGAGTATTCTGTTGTCTTTGCTCCAAAGGTTTTTGTACAGAGTCTTGGTGTTTCCTGTCACTGTGGGCCGCAGAGCACAGTAGTACACAGCAGAGTCTGTCACTGCAGCAGAGGAGATCTGCAGATCTAGATGTTTTTCTCCAGACAGTTTAGTAGAGAACCTTGTGTCTGATTTTAGAGACTCTGCTGGTCTTGTAAAGTTGAGCCCTGAGATGTACAGGAGGAACGTTGGTGGTTTTCCGTGATATGGTCCATACCAGAAGAAATGATCACCACCAGTTGCTTTTTTGGAGTATGTGTAGGACAGAGTAACAGTGCTGCCTTCTAAACTGAACTCTTCATCGTTATCTGGAGTGAGTTCTTCACAGCTGACACCTGAAAGAAGAGAGAAATGTTGTTAATGATGATATTAAACTCTGATTGCCTGTTCTAGTGGTTTCTAGGAAACTGATCCCTTAAAGGTATTTATTCTTCCTGCTTTAACCTACCTTTTAGTATGGTCAGAAGAAGCTGGAAAATGACACAGTAATGCAGTGACATCATCTTAAAGACAGTATCTGTGTCCTGTCTGGTTTAGATATTGAATGCATCTGACAGTAGGAGTCCTTTTCTGTTCTGCTCTGCTCTGACAGTGTTGCTCCTCCCTCGACCTATTCCTCCTCTCACATCACTGTATGTTACCAACACCAAAACCAGACCTCAATATATTTGGCAGTTTAAAGCCCAGAGAGATAAACCTGTTATTCTGGTGGGTTTTCTTTTTAACACACTTTTACACAATCATCATCCAGTAAATAAGGGATCTTGTTAAAAAGGCTCTCACACGCCTCATGGAGGCTCTATAATTAATATTCAAATGACAACCAGTTGGTTATAAATATTCTACAGATGTTCTTTTACAAGATTTTTGACTGTTCTGGATGTCATAACTACTTTTTTTCCTAAACCTTTATTTGTGTGATTATTGATTTTGCATTGAGCTAAGCTTTGTAATGATTGTCTGCAAGGTACCTTAAATACTGATTGACATGTATTTGGGGCTGTAATTAATACCTGTGGAGTTGGTTAAATACCGGTGAACATTGGTTTAATCTATGGGCCGAATTATTGTTCTGCGTCCAGCAGTCTCTCAAATGCCCTCGCAAAGTCATTTTCCACCAGCAGGACTTCTTTAGTGCACACTTGACAGTCAGAAGGGGGGCTATGTGAGACTGCTGTTCATCGATTACAGTTCAGCTTTCAACACCGTTGTCCCCACCAGACTTTCTGGTAAGCTGATTGAACTGGGACTGAACACCCCCCTGTCTGCTCGGATCTTGTACTTCCTGACCACCAGGGACTACACTCCCCTCCCTGCAGGACTTGCACACCAAGAGGTGCAGAAACAGGGCCTGTAGGATCATGAAGGATCCTCACCACCCCAACAACGGACTGCTCCAGCTGTTGCGGTCAGGCAAGCGCCTCTGCAGTCACGCAGCCAAAACAGAAAGACTGAGACAGAGTTTCTTTCCTCAGGCCAGCAGGCTTGTTAACACTGATCTCACCAGGGCCAACAATTAAGTTCCACATACTCATCATCTCATGCACACACATATAAGTGCCATAGACACAACATACATTTCTTTTCTAATATTAAAAATATACATTTATATCTTAATATTATTGAAATTATTGTTATTTCTTTTGTATTGTTATTGCTTTTTGTTATTCTGCCCAAAATCCAAAAGTCCATAAATGAGCAAAAGTCCAAGGAACACTATCTAAGGAACAATGTCCAATAAACACATGAAACACTGGAGAAGGGCTGGAACACTTGACACAAACTGATGAAGACGATCTGACAACAGAAGAAAGGAAGCACACAAACTTAAATACACTCAGGTGAGGGGAGAAAATGAGAGACAGGTGAAACTAATCAGGGCAAATACTGTATTCAGCCTTTCTTCCAACCTAAACTCAGCGTGCTGCGCTGCACCAGGTTTGTGCTGCGTTCGATGGACTCCAGAATAGTAATAATTAATTGGTCACACCCAGGTGTGGCAGGAGGTTGCAATTGTGTTTGCGCCCAGTTACAGAAAAAATGGGGCCCATGTTGTTGCTTTCAGAGTATTCATCTCAGTGTCCCCTGGTTGTTTGCCACCACTGGGGGCAGCAAAGAGGCAGGTTTTAAAAACCTACACATAGTGTCTTTAACCTGCGTTTTCCTTTAGACAGTGTTACCTCATCCTGCATGTAGTCGTCGCTGGTCGATTCAGCTGAGACGTCTTCTGTTGTACAACTGGAACTTTTACCTGTAAGTATTAAAGCTGCTGATGATTCTGAAACTGCTGCTGCCCCTTAATTAGTTTCACCATACAAATTATACATGAACTGATAGGACTGAATATTTAGACAGAATCAGACTTTCCATATTTGTTTTGTCTTTTGGATTGAAAATGACAGATTAGACTCTGCTTTAAAGGTGAAAGTTGGAACTTGTCATTTTCTCCAGCAGTGTCAGGTCAACAGCAAAGCTGGTGGAGTTATTTTAAGAGCTGCTGTTGGTTGAAATCTGCAACTTTTACTCTTCAACTGGTGAACTGTGGTACTACTGGATGTACGCTGTAGATTTTAATGCCTGAAAATATAAATTATTAATGATACCAGACTTTTTTTCTTAGTGTGTTTGATCACCAGTTATTTATGTATTTATATGCTTTTTGTTTCCATGGAGTCTTGTGTTTGAAGCATCATCCAGTTGGTTTCTCATTGATGTGGATTTGCTGCTCATGTGAATCCTCCCACAGTGTTTCATTAGCAGCTGTAACCACAGTGACTCTGATAAAACAGGAATTAGCAGAATCCATCTGATATGAAGCTGTGGTTTGAATCCCACTTCCCTCCTCTTTGAAGAGCAGTCAGATATCTGTGTTCAGGTTTTTGTACAGCCTCTTCTACACTTTGTATCACTGTGTTTCTAGAGCACAGTAGTAGAGAGCTGTGTCTGCCAGGGTTAGGCCTGTGATGGTCAGTTTAGTTGATGTTTGTGATGTTTGAGATCCATATCGATTATCAGGGATGTATTCCCGATAACTCCATGATCTTGCTCCTTTCAAGAGTATAAACTGAGGTGCCTGAAGGTCAGAATGATGTCTGTACCAGTGAAGGAGAACATACTCTGATGTTGTCTCATATTCACATGTGAGTGTGACAGATTCTCCTTCTCTTTTACTGACTTCATCTCCTACAGGAGAGATTTTGTCTCCAGCTATTAGTCCTGGAAAAAGTAGAGAAAATGAAGCCATTAGACTAACATTGTTCATGAGGCTGAGAGGAGAAGACAGTGGAAAATGTCAGCTGTACAGTGTTACTCTGTGGACAGAAACAGCAAAATACAAAACAAGTAGAACTCCATTAACTCATTTTTACAAGATGATGAAAGCATGATGTGCATTCTGTCAGAGCAAAGAAATGAGAGAAGTTCTGAAATACAGGTTGTGTATATCTGGTTAATGCAGCAGGTTGAACAAAACTTAAATCTCTGTTCTTAAACTCACCTGTAAAGTGAGAGAAAAGTAAAAAGAGGTAAAGCAACATGTCTTTGGAGTTGTTAAAGCCAGACAGACAGCAGATGAGCAATGTTCTTCCACTGCAGTAGAATGAGTAAGAAATAATGTCATTGGTTGAGTTGAAGCTCAATGGGCGGGGCCAATAACCTCTTGATGTTATTTTTTCAGTTCCTCTCATCAGTTCAATGAACGTATTGGTTTAACAGTGTGTGACTCTCTCTAGTGGACGTTGTGGAGTATTCTGTTGTCTTTGCTCCAAAGGTTTTTGTACAGAGTCTTGGTGTTTCCTGTCACTGTGGGCTGCAGAGCACAGTAGTACACAGCAGAGTCAGACAGCTGAAGCTTCTGGATCTTCAGAGGAACTGATTTTAAGGTGGAATCTAGTGTGGATGAAAATCTCTCCTTAAACTCGTCTGGTGTGTTCCCTTGGTCCAGTTTAAAGCGGCTCATTATGAATTTGGGGCTGTTGTCTCCATCCTGTTTGTAAGAGATAATTACTTGTGTAACTTGACTCAAATGTACAGCCAAGTGTAACTGTGTCTCCTTCAGTAGCAATGACATCTCCTGTTGGCTGGATCACTCTCTCTTCTCCTTTACACTCTGGGGAAGAAGAGAACATGCAGAGGAAGAGCTGAATCAATAAAGATGATTGATTAAAGGAGAACAGTCAGCAGGTTTAAAGAGTTACCTAGCCAGAGAGTCACAATCAGGATGTTTCTCAGCCAGTGTTTCATGTCTGCAGTGAGCGGGGAGGAGAGAGAGGAAGAACATTGATACTCTGATGGATCTGGGCCTTCACATCATTGGCCCTTCCTCTTCATCATCTATTGAGGAACTCTCAACATTTACATCTCATTTAGCACGATGAAATCCTTGTTATGGCTCTGAATGAGTGGATTTGGAGATCATGACAACAAGTCTGTTAACCACATCTTATCAACAATGATAGGAACACAAACTGTGCTTAAAAAGGACTTCCTTGTCGAGTGCTTCTGTCTAAAGAGAGTTAAGAATCCCATAAACAATTAACTGGATTGGATCTTTTTTCATGAAGATGTCAGCAGAAGTAACTGCTGTTAAACAATTGCATTTATTCAGTGAACCATGTTGTCAGTGTCCACTTGGTGGTGCTGCTGTTCAGTAAAAGGGCTGAAGTGTGTAAATCTTCAGTGAGGAGCTGTCAGGTTTTTGTACAGAGACTGTGGGTTTGCTGTCACTGTGGGCCTCACAGCACAGTAGTACAGAGCAGAGTCTGTCACTGCAGCAGAGGAGATCTGCAGATCCATTCGGGTTTTATCCTCACTCACTTTAACAGACAGTCCAGAGACTGGATTTGCTAATATTTCTCCTGATTCTAGATGAGAAATGAGGAACTGTGGTGGTTTTCCTGGATGTTGTCGATACCAGAAGAAATAATCACCACCAGTTGCTTGTTTGGAGTATTTGTAGGACAGAGTAACAGTGCTGCCTTCTAAACTGAACTCTTCATTCTTGACTGGAGTGAGTTCTTCACAGCTGACACCTGAAGGAAGAGATAACTCTGTTATTTCATGTTGTTAAAGTCTAAATAAATGATTCACGTTCAGATGTTATTTGAATTAAACGTTTTCTTGCTGCATAATCTAACACACCTGTTAGAATGGATAGTAACAGTAGAGAAAGTCCATAATAGTCCAGTGACAGCATGTTGAATAAAGGTAATGTTTCTGGTTTGTGTATTGAACTCTGCTGAATATGGAAGTTCCTCTCTCTTCTATAGTTCGGTAACAGCTCAGCTCCTCCCTGAATCTCTCCGTCTCCTCGTAGCTCTGTATTTTCACTTCTCAGTTACACTTCCTCTACCTTCCACTCTGGAAATGACACTGATGCTGCCGTCACCATCGTGATACATCATGTTTCACTCATGTTGGATACAAAAACTAATTCCTCCTCAAGACTGAAATGCATGTAGCACAGAAGCATCATTTGGTCCACATTATCTCACTGTGACAGTTCAGTCAGCCAACTTCTGCTGAATATGAGAGATTTCCTTTGAGAATAAATGTAAACGGTTACTGAGAGTAATCTTAAAATAAAACTCTTATGAACCAGCTGAAAGCTTCAAATTTTCATATGAAACACTTGTAACCTGCTCCATCATGTCAGTTACTCTGCAAGAGATTCTGACATCAAGAGACTTGAATTTTTGGATTAATTCAATAAACCAAATGTCTTTTTTCTATCATGGAAGTTGTTACCTTACACAGATAAACCTGTAGTTATGAAATGTAGACCAAATATCTGGGTAATGCAGCAGGTTAAATGAGACTTTCATCTCTGTTCTAACACTCACCTATATTGTGAGAGAAAAGTAAAAAGAGGTAAAGCAACATGTCTTTGGAGTTGTTAAAGCCAGACAGACAGCAGATGAGCAATGTTCTTCCACTGCAGTAGAATGAAAACACTAAACAGCCTCTCTGCTGCACAGCCCTTCTCCTCAACATCAGGTTCCTCAAACATTTCTGCTCTGGAGACAGAAATAATCTCATTGGTTGACTTAAACGTCAATGGGCGGGGCCAGAGAATCACCTTTTTAGAAATGTTCACCTGAGCCAGTGAGATAATTTGTGCATCCAGAGCAGCTCTGCCTCAGAGAAATGTTTACTGAATGTCCAGTTTCAGTTCTTCGTACTATTGTGAGACCAAGGCAGGTCACACTAGAATGAAGAACATGGAGGACGTTTTATAGTTCCTGAAATTACAGTGGAGAAATCTTAGAATTAATATTTTATATATTAAATCAGCCCTAGCAATGATCAGAAGCCATTGTGTCTTAATGTCTTGTCTTTGTTTAAGGTGTTGGATGACTTGTGGTCGGTGAATTTGACTCTTTCCCAGTCAGCGCTGTGACTGATTTTGGTCTGGTGCTCTCAGACGTGTGATACTGTCTCATTTATCTATTCATCTACACAGTTACCATCGAACACCTCTTTAATATACATCAGTTTGTGTTATGATACAAGAAAAACTAGAGTTGCTTGTCGTAATTACTTCCTGATCATTAACCAATCACTGATCTGAGATATTAGATTGATTTGTTTCTAAAGGAGATGGCCATCATTTGAAGAACAACACGTTCTGACATGTTTAGAGTCCACTTCCTGCGAATGCCAGTTACCACTTCTTACTTGGGAAAACTACGCATGCGTCGACGTTGTGGCTGTCCGCCAAAAAGCTCATGAATTTACTTAACCAGTTTTAAGCCACATTTTTACGATACACATTTTAGATCTTGGTTGTTTTTAACTACATCTTTTAACTGGATCAAGGATTTTAGAAATCGGACGTCTGGATTTTAAGTTGAGCAGATGCTCGAGAAGCCATGGCTCCACTTACCTCACCATCTGGCTGCCAGAGCTGCATCTGTCTTGGCAAGAAGATCACTGAGTTGGAGCAAAGAATTTCCACTTGGACACCATCCTCTAAGGTCCTACACAAGTCACCGCCACAAGTGCTGAAGAGATGGATACTGCTCCCTATCCGGCTGATGCTGCTACTTCTCAGGCCACTGCTTCTGCTCCTGCCGCCGCTTTTGCTCCTGCTCCAGTCACCGTCCCTGAGGACCCTGGCCCCGGCTGGGGCAAAACCAAAGTCCCAGTCAACTCTACTCCATCCTCAGCCTTGGGTTTTTGCATTCGGCGACCACAAAAGATTTGGAGACTCTCTTTTTCGTGCTCCCGAAACCCATGCCATCCAGCTGGAAAATCCTTATGACATCCTCAACTTACATGAATTTCCTTCACTGGCTGGAAACCCGTGGCCTCCTCCACCTCCCATGAGTCCAGCAGATCTCCATCGCCCCCGGCCCCCCCACAAAACATGCCTGGGCGATCTTCTCGCCCCAGGCCCTTCACTCCGGCTCCACGGGGCTGTTCCTCTGCCCACTCCTCTGACCGTCGTCGATCATCTGCTCCCTCACCACCGCCAGATGCTTTTCCCACCACCCATGTTATCAGTGATTCAGTAGTGAGGCACGTCAGGAGAAGATCAGCTGAGACACATAGCTTCCCAGGCGTTAAGGTGGCTGACATCCTGGACAAGATCCCCAGCATCTTTGCGAAACACCTGTGCTAGGAATGTTATTATCCATGTCGGCTGCAATGATGTTTTCAGCCAGACTTGTGAAATATTAAACAGGATTTTAGCAGGCTCCTTTACTCGCTGAATGACTGTGGCAAGTGTGTTTTTATCTCCGGTCCCATCCCTCCACTTGGCCAAGGTGTCAGTCGTTTTAGCCAGATTCTCAGCCTCCGCACATGGCTTCATTCTGCCTGCACAGTGCATAGCACGTTTTTTATTGACAATTTTAACCTCTTGTGGAATTGTCATCTTTTTATCTGAGGGATGGTGGCCATCCTAGCTGACTACGAGCACGTACTCTAACGCACAACATGTTTTACAGTTTTTAACGCTACTGCAGTTTGACCATCCCCTACCACATGTCCAGAGAGCAAAGAAGGCTCGACACCGGTCACATCCGGTCTCCGAGCCGACTTCTTCCCCACAACGCTATCATCATCCCTTTCAGGCATAGACTCAGTAGCTCCCCCTTGTGCCCAGGTGCTCTCAATGCCCATAATTCCAATTATTAGTCAGAGATCACAGCATAGAGAGGAGGACTTTGCAACAACAAAACAGTATACTCCTATATATACACCGGTAAGAAATTCACAGCTTGAAAACTCTGTACATAGCCGTACACATTGTGATGTGTACAATATTGAAGCTGTTGTTACTGATAGAAAAATCAAAGCACAGAAACAGTCAAAGACAAGGTCTAGTTTAATTACTGTACCACTGAAAAAATCACAGTCTAGCCAAAAAGTTCGGACATGATCAAAAGGTAAACATGGCTCTGTTAAACATGCGAGCACTTACAAATAAGACTTTTGTTGTAAATGATCTTATCACTGAACATAAGTCAGATTTGCTCGGTTCAGATGGAGCCTCTCTTTTACTAACTATGATAAGATTCTTATCTGATCTATAATCATGGGGTGAATTTTCATTGTTATGCTGATGACACTCAGTTATATTTATCTGTAGTGCCAGATAATACTGATGCCCTAAATCCCTTGATAAACTGCCTCTCCAGCATTATACAGTGGATGACTAATAATTTCCTCAAATTAAATAAAATAAAACAGAAATTCTTATAATTGGTACTAATGCCAATGAGAGAAGACATTTTAAACAAACTTGGAAGCATGTCCCTACAGAGTAAGCCTGAAGTAAAAGACCTGGCTGTTATTCTTAACTGAGCTGAATTTTAAATCCCATATCAACAATGTTACAAAGTTGGACCCTACCTGTCTTTGGAAGATACCAAAAAACTGACCCATGCATTTGTTTTCTCTCGTCTAGATTACTGTAATGCACTCTATACTGGATTACCAAAAAAAAATATTGATAGGCTGCAACTTGTTCAAAATGCAGCAGGAAGAATTTGAACAAAAACCAGGAAAAGAGAAAATATTACAGCAGTACTAGCGTCATTACACTGGCTACCTGTGACGTTGATTATTTTACTTGTTTTTAAGGCCCTAAATGGTTTAGCTCCTTCATACATCTCTGATTGCTTATCGAAGTATGTTCCAAACTGTTACCTTAGGTCATTTAGTGCTGGTTTACTAAATGTGCCAAAAATGACTTGACAAAAAATATGGTGAAGCAGCTTTTTGTTGTTATACACCAAAGATTTGGAACAAACTCCCATCACAAATATAACAAGCAACTTCTCTTGACAGTGTTAAGAACCAGCTCAAAACTTGCTTTTATGAACTTGCTTTTAACTAAGTCCACCATTTGTTTATTGATTTATTTAATTATTTTTATTTTTACATCAGTGTTACTCGATATTTTTATATTTTGCATACTGGTTTTATGGTTTTTATCATTATGAATTTGTTTGTATTACTAGTATGATCATTGTGTTTCCTGTTTTTAATATGTTGATTGATTTGTTTCCCTTGTGAAGTACTTTGAGCTACATTCTATGTTATGAAAGGTGCTATTTGATGGTCAGACCCCTCCTGGACCCCCTTCAGTTCGCCTACCAGCCCCGACTGGGAGTTGAGGACACTATCATCTTCCTGCTTAACAGCATCCACACCCACCTGTACAGGCCGGCAAGCACGGTGAGGATCATGTTTTTTGACTTCTCCAGTGCTTTCAACACCATCCAGCCTGCCCTGCTGGGGGAGAAGCTGGCAGCGATGCAGGTGGATGCCCTCCTTGTGTCCTGGATTGTGGACTACCTGACTGGCAGACCACAGCACGTGCGCCTGCAGCACTGTGTGTCGGACAGCGTGGTCAGCAACGCTGGGGCCCCTCAGGGGACTGTCCTCTCTCCCTTCCTCTTCACCATCTACACCACGGATTTCAGCTACCACACAGAGTCCTGCCACCTTCAGAAGTTTTCTGATGACTCTGCTGTGGTGGGATGTATCAGCGGTGGTGATGAGTCTGAGTACAGGGCTGTGGTGGGGAACATTGTTGGTCATGGTGTGAGCAGAACCATCTGCAGCTGAATGCGACAAAGTCTAAGGAGCTGGTTGTGGATCTACGGAGGGCCAAGGCGCCAGTGACCCCAGTTTCCATCCAGGGGTTCAGTGTGGAGATTGTGGAGAATTACAAGTACCTGGGAGTACACTTGGATAACAAACTGGACTGGACCAAGAACACTCAAGCTGTTTACTGGAAGGGCCAGAGCCGCCTCTATTTTCTGAGGAGGCTTAGGTCGTTCAGCATCTGCCGGACAATGCTGAAGATGTTTTATGAGTCTGTGGTGGCCAGTGCTATCCTGTATGCTGTTGCATGCTGGGGCAGCAAGTTGAAGGTAGCGGACGCCAACAGACTCAACAAACTGATCCGTAAGGCCAGTGACATTGTGGGGGTGGAGCTGGACTCTCTGGCGGTGGTCAGAGAGGAGGATGCTGGCCAAACTACATGCCATCTTGGACAGTGTCTCCCACCCGCTCCATGACATGCTGGTCAAGCAAAGGAGCACCTTAAGCGGAAGACTCATCCCCCCACAATGCACCACAGAGCGCCACAGGAAGTCATTCCTGCCTATGGCCATCAAACTCTTTAAATCCTCCCTCTAAGGGTTAGTCTGTATGACCCTAGGTCACTAAAGTGGACATTGATCATTAACATCACTGCCCGTACTTGAAATAATTGTGCAATATTCTGTGTTAATACTGCTGTGCAATATTTAGTTTTTCCTATTTATTATTATTCATACCTCCATTACTGCTGTTGCACTACTACTTATTACTTATATTATTACATTGTATTATTATACCGTTTTATCATCATGAACCGGTAAACCCACTTTGTACTTCACACTTATTTTATTTTATACTTATACCCACCTGGTACTTCATTTATTTTCTGACCTGTTTTTATAGTGTATTGTATTATATTTTTTGCTAGGACTTTCTCCTGTGTGCACTGACGAGACAGTGAGCTGCTGTAACAAAGAGTTTCCCTTCGGGGATCAATAAAGTATTTCTGATTCTGATTCTGATCTGACATTCACAAAGGTCAATAATACATTTCCAGGGAGACTTCTATAGCAACCACACTGTCAAATAAAACAACTATAAAATCATTAAAACAATGACATACAGTGTTTCCAGGTAGGCAATATCAATTCAATTTGACGTGAACCTGAGCAAATGACTAGATAACCAGACAGGGTACAGCTAACTAAACAGCCTCATTTGTCATCCAACTATCATTAATATACAACAAATCAAGTTACGTAATACTCACAGGCATTTATTCTCAAAACTTCACCGAGAGAAAATGCTGAACTGCACACTGGCTTCAGGTACGCCGTAACTAAAATAGAGACTGGTGCAATGGACTTCATGTAACCTAACAATGACCACCAGAGGAAGCTCAACACCATGAAATTATACCTGGAACTGGACAAATGATATGAATTACCAGCACAAGGCAGTTATGAACATGTAAGAGAGGGCCTCACAAAAACAAATAACCTACAGAGTTTAATTTGAGCTCTATTACATGTCAGAGGATTTGCTGTTACACTCGATTATGAAGATGTATTGTTCATATATATGATATTCTACAACCCTTCATTATCATCAGAGTTTATGTCGTATGAAACAACACTTTCCCTCAGTCTGTTTTACCTTTAGTGCTTCATTTTCTGTTGTTTCTATCACCACTACAAATAATCCAGACTGTATCATAAAATACATGGAAGGTTAACAGTGTGTGACTCCCATCTAGTGGACGTTGTGGAGTATTCTCTTGTCTTTGCTCCAAAGGTTTTTGTACAGAGTCTGTGGGTTTCCTGTCACTGTGGGCCTCACAGCACAGTAGTACAGAGCAGAGTGAGTCACTGCAGCAGAGGAGATCTGCAGATCCATTTGGGTTTTATCCTCACTCACTTTAAAAGACAGTCCAGAGACCGGATCTGATATTGGTCTTCCTGTTCCTAAATGAGAGATGAGGAACTCTGGTGGTTTTCCTGGATATTGTTGATACCAGAAGAAATAATCACTACCAGTTGCTTGTTTGGAGTATTTGTAGGACAGAGTAACAGTGCTGCCTTCTAAACTGAACTCTTCATCGTTATCTGGAGTGAGTTCTTCACAGCTGACACCTGAAGGAAGAGAGAAATGTTGTTAATGACGATATTAAACTCAGATGGCCTGTTCCAGTGGTTACTAGGAAACTGATCCCTTAAAGGTATTTATTCTTCCTGCTTTAACCTACCTTTTAGTATGGTCAGAAGAAGCTGGAAAATGACACAGTAATGCAGTGACATCATCTTACAGGCAGTATCTGTGTCCTGTCTGGTTTAGATATTGAATGCATCTGACAGTAGGAGTCCTTTTCTGTTCTGCTCTGCTCTGACAGTGTTGCTCCTCCCTCAACCTATTCCTCCTCTCACGTCACTGTATGTTACCAACACCAAAACCAGACCTCAATATATTTGACAGTTTAAAGCCCAGAGAGATAAACCTCTGTTATTCTGGTGGGTTTTCTTTTTAACACACTTTTACACAATCATCATCCAGTAAATAAGAAATCTTGTTAAAAAGGCTCTCGAACGCCTCATGGAGGCTTTATAATTAATATTCAAATGACAACCAGTTGGTTATAAATATTCTATGGATGTTCTTTTACAAGATTTTTGAGTTAGGCTGTTCTGGATGTCATAATTATTTTTTGCTAAACATTTATTTGTGTAATTATTGATTTTGTATTGAGGTAAACTTTGTAACGATTGTTGTCTGCAAGGTATCTTAAATGTTGATGGACATGTATTTGGGGCTGTAATTAATATCTGTGGAGTTGGTTAAATACTGGTGAACATTGATTTAATCTATGGGCCATATTATTGTTCTGCCTCCAGCAGTCTCTCAAATGCCCTCGCAAAGTCATTTTCCACCAGCAGGACTTCTTTAGTGCACATTTGACAGTCAGAAGGGGGGCTATGTGAGACTGCTCTTCATCGATTACAGTTCAGCTTTCAACACACATTTCTTTTCTAATTTTCATATTTTTACATATGTTGTTCTGCCCTATCTCTGTGTTTCACATGTAGTCAAGCAGGTATAAAAGGAATACAGGGGTTGGACCCAAACGCAGGCACAGAGGCAGGGCAGGTGCAGTTCAATGGATTTATTATGAAAGGGCTTACGGTGTAGTGAGGCAGGCAGAGGTCAAAACCAAGGGAGCAGTCCAACCATAGGCAAACAAATCCATAAGGGAGCAGGCAGAAAATGCAAAAGTCCATAAATGAGCAAAAGTCCAAGTAACACTATCTACGGAACAATATCCAATAAACACATGAAACACTGGAGAAGGGTTTGAACACTTGACACAAACTGACGAAGACGATCTGACAACAGAACAAAGGAAGCACACAAACTTAAATACACTCAGTTGAGGGGAGAAAATGAGACACAGGTGAAACTAATCAGGGCAGTGTAAACAATCAAAACTGGCGAGAAAAGCAACCAAAGACAGGAAGAAAAACTACACGACACATATAAGGCCAAACACATTGCAACATAAAACAGGAAATAGCTGAACACAAACCCAAAACCATGACACTGTGGGCATTACCATTTTTCATTTCACTGCACATTCTACATGTGACAAATAAAGTTCTTGAATCTTAAATCTTGAATCATGTGCCTTGTGATTTCCTGGCTCCAAACTCGCTTGTGCTGAGGTAGGTACAGCGACACAGCTGAGGTTGTGTTTATGTTGATCAGGTGGCTCACTGCAATTTTGGTACTAATTTCGGCCTAAAACTGTGGTTACATGTCCCCCTGCTGGTGACTTCTTATTGCAAACGCCAAGTTTTACCAATATTGTTTCCAACATGTCACTGAATTCAGGGATTTTGCGGCAGAAAGTCCACATGCTGAGTCTATGTTGCTCGTATAAATACTGTATTCAGCCTTTCTTCCAACCTAAACTCAACGTGCTGCACTGCACCAGGTTTTTGCTGCGTCTGATGGACTCCAGAAAAGTAATAATTAGTTGGTCACACCCAGGTGTGGCAGGAGGTTGCACTTGTGTTAAATGGGGCTCATGTTGTTGCTTTCAGTGTATTCATCTCAGTGTCCCCTGGTTGTTTGCTACCACTGGGGGCAGCAAAGAGGCAGGTTTTAAAAACCTACACATAGTGTCTTTAACCTGTGTTTTCCTTTAGACAGTGTTACCTCATACTGCATGTAGTCGTCGCTGGTCGATTCAGCTGAGACGTCTTCTGTTCTACAACTGGAACTTTTACCTGTAAGTATTAAAGCTGCTGATGATTCTGAAACTGCCGCTGCCCCTTAATATGTTTCACAATACAAAATATACATGAAGCGAGAGGACTGAATATTTAGACCGAATCAGACTTTTCATATTTGTTTTGTCTTTTGGATTGAAAATGACAGATTAGACTCTGCTTTAGAGGTGAAAGTTGGAACTTGTCATTTTCTCCAGCAGTGTCAGGTCGACAGCAAAGCTGGTAGAGTTATTTTGAGAGCTGCTGTTGGTTGAAATCTGCCACTTTTACTCTTCAACTGGTGAACTGTGGTACTACTGGATGTACGCTGTAGATTTTAATGCCTGAAAATATAAATTATTAATGATACCAGACTTTTTTTCTTAGTGTGTTTGATCAACAGTTATTTATGTATTTATTTGCTTTTTGTTTCCATGGAGTCTTGTGTTTGAAGCATCATCCAGTTGGTTTCTCATTGATGTGGATTTGCTGCTCATGTGAATCCTCCCACAGTGTTTCATTAGCAGCTGTAACCACAGTGACTCTGATAAAACAGGAATTAGCAGAATCCATCTGATATGAAGCTGTGGTTTGAATCCCACTTCCCTCCTTTTTGAAGAGCAGTCAGATATCTGTGTTCAGGTTTTTGTACAGCCTCTTCTACACTTTGTATCACTGTGTGTCTAGAGCACAGTAGTAGAGAGCTGTGTCTGCCAGGGTTAGGCTTGTGATGGTCAGTGCAGTTGATGTTTGTGATGTTTGGGATCCATATCGATTATCAGGAATATATTCATTTGTGTTCCCTTTTGCTCCTTTTAAGAGTATAAACTGAGGTGCCTGAAGGTCAGAATGATGTCTGTACCAGTAAAGGAAAACATCATCTGAAGTTGTCTGATATTCACATGTGAGTGTGACAGATTCTCCTTCTCTTTCACTGACTCTTTCATCTCCTACAGGAGAGATTTTGTCTCCAGATATTAGCAAGATACAGCAAAATGCAAAACAAGTAGAACTCCATTAACTCATTTTTACAAGATGATGAAAACTTGATGTGCATTCTGTCAGAGCAAAGAAATGAGAAAAGTTCTGAAATACAGGTTGTGTATATCTGGTTAATGCAGCAGGTTAAACAAAACTTAAATCTCTTTTCTTAAACTCACCTGTAAAATGAGAGAAAAGTAAAAAGAGGTAAAGCAACATGTCTTTGGAGTTGTTAAAGCCAGACAGACAGCAGATGAGCAATGTTCTTCCACTGCAGTAGAATGAGTAAGAAATAATGTCATTGGTTGAGCTGAAGCTCAATGGGCGGGGCCAATCACCTCTTGATGTTATTTTTTCAGTTCCTCTCATCAGTCCAATGAACGTATTGGTTTAACAGTGTGTGACTCTCTCTAGTGGACGTTGTGGAGTATTCTGTTGTCTTTGCTCCAAAGGTTTTTGTACAGAGTCTTGGTGTTTCCTGTCACTGTGGGCTGCACAGCACAGTAGTACACAGCAGAGTCAGACAGCTGAAGCTTCTGGATCTTCAGAGGAACTGATTTTAAGGTGGAATCTAGTGTGGATGAAAATCTCTCCTTAAACTCGTCTGGTGTGTTCCCTTCGTCCAGTTTAATTCGACTCAGTATGAATTTGGGGCTGTTGTCTCCATCCTGTTTGTACCAGAAGAGATAATTATTTGGGTAACTTGACTCAAATGTACAGCCAAGTGTAACTGTGTCTCCTTCAGTAGCAATGACATCTCCTGTTGGCTGGATCACTCTCTCTTCTCCTTTACACTCTGGGAAGAAGAGAACATGCAGAGGAAGAGCTGAATCAATAAAGATGATTGATTAAAGGAGAACAGTCAGCAGGTTTAAAGAGTTACCTAGCCACAGAGTCACAATCAGGATGTTTCTCAGCCAGTGTTTCATGTCTGCAGTGAGCGGGGAGGAGAGAGAGGAAGAACATTGATACTCTGATGGATCTGGGCCTTCACATCATTGGCCCTTCCTCTTCATCATCTGTTGAGGAACTCTCAACATTTACATCTCATTTAGCACAATGAAATCCTTGTTATGGCTCTGAATGAGTGGATTTGGAGATCATGACAACAAGTCTGTTAACCACATCTTATCAACAATGATAGGAACACAAACTGTGCTTAAAAAGGACTTCCTTGTCGAGTGCTTCTGTCTAAAGAGAGTTAAGAATCCCACAAACAGTGAACTGGATTGGATCTTTTTTCATGAAGATGTCAGCAGAAGTAACTGCTGTTAAACAATTGCATTTATTCAGTGAACCATGTTGTCAGTGTCCACTTGGTGGTGCTGCTGTTCAGTAAAAGGGCTGAAGTGTGTAAATCTTCAGTGAGGAGCTGTCAGGTTTTTGTACAGAGACTGTGGGTTTGCTGTCACTGTGGGCCTCACAGCACAGTAGTACAGAGCAGAGTCTGTCACTGCAGCAGAGGATATCTGCAGATCCATTCGGGTTTTATCCTCACTCACTTTAACAGACAGTCCAGAGACTGGATTTGCTAATATTTCTCCTGATTCCAGATGAGAAATGAGGAACTGTGGTGGTTTTCCTGGATGTTGTCGATACCAGAAGAAATAATCACCACCAGTTGCTTGTTTGGAGTATTTGTAGGACAGAGTAACAGTGCTGCTTTCTAAACTGAACTCTTCATTCTTGACTGGAGTGAGTTCTTCACAGCTGACACCTGAAGGAAGAGATAACTCTGTTATTTCATGTTGTTAAAGTCATAATAAATGATTCACATTCAGATGTTACTGGAATTAAATGTTTCCTTGCTGCATAATCTAACACACCTGTTAGAATGGATAGTAACAGTAGAGAAAGTCCATAATAGTCCAGTGACAGCATGTTGAATAAAGGTAATGTTTCTGGTTTGTGTTTTGAACTCTGCTGAATGTGGAAGTTCCTCTCTCTTCTATAGTTCAGTAACAGCTCAGCTCCTCCCTGAATCTCTCCGTCTCCTCGTAGCTCTGTATTTTCACTTCTCTGAGTTACACTTCCTCTACCTTCCACTCTGGAAATGACACTGATGCTGCCGTCACCATCGTATACATCATGTTTCACTCATGTTGGATACAAAAACTAATTCCTCCTCAAGACTGAAATGCATGTAGCACAGAAGCATCATTTGGTCCACATTATCTCACTGTGACAGTTCATTCAGCCAACTTCTGCTGAATGTGAGAGATTTCCTTTGACAATACATGTAAACAGTTACTGAGAGTAATCTTAAAATAAAACTCTTCTGAACCAGCTGAAAGCTTCAAATGTTCATGTGAGACACTTGTAACCTGCTCCATCACTCAGGAACAGTACCTGTGGTCAGCTAGGATTAACAGCAGTTACAGTGGCATCTAGTGGCCAAACAGAATCAGGCCACAGAAGAAGAAAAGATGCCATTAAAGGGACAGTTCACCCTAAAATCAAACATACATATTTCTCCTCTTACTTGTAGAGCTGTTTATCCATCTAGATTGTTTTGGTGTGAGTTGCCGAGTTTTGGAGATATCGGCCGTAGAGATGTCTGCATGTTTTGAATATAATGGGACGATATGGCACTCGGCTTGTGGAGCTCAAAGTGGCAAAAAAAACTACATTTGAAAAACTCAACAGCAAAGTCTCTTACCAGAAATCATCACCCGGTTACTCGAGCTAATCCACAGGTTTGTTGTGAGCATGTGGGAACTATTTTCTCTCAATTGTTCCCACATGAAACTGCTGACAACAAGGGATAAAAACACTCTCCTGAATTTTTGTTTTATTATTTAGGCTTCATTTTTCTTAAGTTTGTGTCATCAGTGCAAAGAATCCAGACTGTATCATCACATATCACTGAAGGTTAACAGTGTGTGACTCCCTCTAGTGGACGTTGTGGAGTATTCTGTTGTCTTTGCTCCAAAGGTTTTTGTACAGAGTCTTGGTGTTTCCTGTCACTGTGGGCTGCAGAGCACAGTAGTACACAGCAGAGTCAGACAGCTGAAGCTTCTGGATCTTCAGAGGAACTGATCTTAAGGTGGAATCCAGTGTGGATGAAAATCTCTCCTTAAACTCGTCTGGTGTGTTCCCTTCGTCCAGTTTAATTCGGCTCAGTATGAATTTGGGGCTGTTGTCTCCATCCTGTTTGTACCAGAAGAGATTTGGACTTGTTAAACTGCTGTTATATTGACAGCCAAGTGTTATTGCCTCTCCTTCAGTAGCAGTCACAAATTCTTTTGCTTGCAGCACGTTGTCTTTTTGTGCTCTGCATTCTGTAAAACAGCAACAAACAGTATCAGTGTGCTGTTAAAGAATCATGTCAGTGTTGGATTGATGTCAAAGAAACAGAGTTGTGTTCATACCAAGGCACACAGCAGCCAGCAACACCGAGATGAACAGAGGCGTCATGTCTGCAGTGTTGAGTAACTGTGAGCTCCAGCGAGTATAAAGAAGGCTGTGATCTCTGTTGAGTCTTCATCAACACTAAGTTGGTGGATCAGAAGGAGGAGCCCGATCACAGTGACAGGGCTCATTCACAGCCCTGTGTTATTCCCAGACTGACAGCTTTACACTCAGCACATTGTACTGACACTCTCCTTTCCTAGTATAACTTGTCTTGTATGTAGTCATCAATGGAAATGTCAGCTGACATGTTTCCTTTCCTTTGAGTCACTTTGTTCCCTAACATATAAAAGCTGCTAATTGTTGTGACCATGCTACGGCCCCTTTAATATTTCATTTCAGAAAGATTACAAGTTAACTGAGAATGAATATTTTAGCAACGTGGCCCTAGTGTCCTCTATTGGCCAGCTGCCACTGGTGAGCCGTTATCCAAAGGTAGCCAATCACCCACGGGAGCCAGTAGGTGGTGAACCGATCGAAACATCTCTTTACATAAATAATCACGCTCACACCTGAGGGGTGTACTTCAAAGCAAGTTCGACAGAGTCAGGCTTCCTTTGCTTTAGCTGGCTCGACAAAACCTTTTTTCCTGTTATTTCCTGTTTTATTTTGAAGTGTTCTCCTCTACTCGTGTGTCTTGTTGTTTTACTTCATGTCTTTGTTTGCTTTTCCCTCCAGTTTTGATTGTTTGCCCCACCCTGATTAGTTGAACCTGTGTCTCAGTGTTGCCCCTACCTAAGTGTATTTAGTCCAAGTTTTTCGTTTGTTCAGGGTCAGTTCGTCATTGTATGTTGCACTGCTGTCGAGCGCATACTGATGGTTAAAAAGTGGGATATATCAAGAATAACTATCCTAGTGGTTTAATAAAAAAGTACACAACTCCAGACACATACAGTGGATTTCAGTGTAATTTTTATGATATAATATGAAACAAAAAAAGCTGGACTTTGCTGAATTCAAAGAGCTGACCCAAGCCAGGCTGTCTGACCACCCAGAAACACTCTAAAGCAGCTTAAAGAGGAGCTCCAGCAGCTAAAGAGAGACAACCAGGGCTTGGCATCTGACCTCAGAGGAAGTCTAGAGGCACTCAAACAGAAGAACAGTGTGCTCAGTTAGCCAAAGTGAAGGAGGATGCTGAGAAGTGTTCTCCTCTCCTCCTTTTGTGTTAATCATTAAATGGTTGATCTGCAGCTGCTCTGCCTACCTGTCTGCACTTGGGTCCTTTCCTTGCTACCCTGCTTGACAAACACTATGAAGAATATGAAAAAAACATTACAGCAAAAAGCAATACTTTTGCTGCATATAAGGCAAACGATGAATGCTGGCAGAACATTGCTGATCGACTCAATGCCTCCTGTTTATTTCTAACGTGGCAACCGCACATTAGATCTCTTAAACTTTAAACTTGATAGGCCTACGGCATATTTAAACATTATACTCAAGTACTACATTTAGATCAGACACTGTCCCATAATAAAGGATTCGTGGAAATCACTTTTTGGCCAAATCAAAGTGAAATGATTTTTATTGATTCATTATTATCCGTGACAAATACTAATAGACTAATCAATCTTCATTTAGTAGCACTTATGCTGGTCACTGCCCCAGTTACTATATTTGTTGCAAGAAATAAATACGCAAGATTCTTCGTCTGTGGTCATACTGATGGTTAAAAAGTGGGATATATCAAGAATAACTATCCTAGTGGTTTAATAAATAAGTACACAACTCTAAACAGACACATACAGTGGATTTCAGTTTAATTTCAATGATATAATATGAAACAAAAAAGCTGGACTTTGCTGAATTCAAAGAGCTGACCCAAGCCAGGCTGTCTGACCACCCAGACAACACTCTACAGCAGCTTAAAGAGGAGCTCCAGCAGCTAAAGAGACAACCAGGGCTTGGCATCTGATCTCAGAGGAAGTCTAGAGAACAGTGTGCTCAGTTAGCCAAAGTGAAGGAGGATGCTGAGAATAGAGAAAGGAGCTTCACCAGGCAAGTTCAACACCTAACAGACCAACTCTCATCAGTCACCACAATGACAAGTACTGAGACACAGACTCTCCCTGCCTTGTCTCTGTCCAACCCTCTCTGCTCTGCACCCTGGCACCTGCTGATACATCCACACAGCCAGCTCTGCCCATCCCAGCTTCGCTCCACTCAGCCTGAAGAGGAAGCCCCACAAGTGGTCCTGCTGGCTGGCTCTCATGGGAAATTCCTGGACACAAACAAGCGTTTTCCTGGTAAGAAAGTGTTATCTAAACGCTGCAGCACCACCGGTCAGGCAGTGAAGCTTTTGAAAAAGGAGACCCTCATGAGCCCTCAACGCCTGGTGATCCACACAGGAACAAATGACCTACACAGCCTCCGTAAAGACACTGCTGAGGTAGTGAGGACGATGGCGGAGCAGGTCAGTAAGGAGTTCCCTGACACCTGCATTGTGGTCTCCACCCTACTGCCTAGGACGGACACCCCTCCTCATGTCATCCATGACATTAATATGGAGATCAGAAGAGGATGTGCCACCTTACCCAACGTCCACCTGGCCCACCCAACCATTGGCACCTGGGACCTCTATGATGGACTCCATCTACACAGAGAGCGGGTGAAGATATTTGCAAGGACCCTCAAAGACAGAGCCCTGGGACACAATGCCCCCACCCCCTCCTCTGCTAGCAGCTTTAGAGACCATCCCAGACCTCCTCTTCCCCATCACCATCCCAGGATGTCCTTTTAGTTTGTGTTTCTCTCTACCTGCTGTACTCAGGTCTGTCTGATCTCAGTGAGACGACCTGATTAAATAAAGACTGTATATATAACTGAGGGAACAACTTGTGGAGGAGGTGTCCATGATTCTAGACTGTATCATCACATATCACTGAAGGTTAACAGTGTGTGACTCCCTCTAGTGGACGTTGTGGAGTATTCTGTTGTCTTTGCCCCGAAGGTTTTTGTACAGAGTCTTGGTGTTTCCTGTCACTGTGGGCTGCAGAGCACAGTAGTACACAGCAGAGTCAGTCACTGCAGCAGAGGAGATCTGCAGATCGACACGTTTCTCTGTTTTGTTAATGTGAGCTGAGAAATCAGAATCACTTGGATGAATCAATCCTCCCTCTGTGATGTAGAGCAGGAACTCTGGTCTGGATCTCTGGTATTGTCGGTACCACTGGATATTGTTGATAACACCCTCATATTTACAGTTCAGGTTGATGTTTCCTCCATCTGCAACATGTTCTTCAGGACTTTCTGGCTTTATGCTGTTCATGGAACCCAGGGCTGCAAAATGAGTCATTCATGTCAGTTAGTCTGCAAGAGATTTTGACATCAAGAGACTCAACGGAGGTTCTTGACTTTTTGGATTCATTCAATAAACCAAATGTTAGTAGTTATGAAATATCTGGTTAATGCAGCAGGTTATGCAAAACTTAAATCTCTGTTCTTAAACTCACCTATAAAGTGAGAGAAAAGTAAAAAGAGGTAAAGCAACATGTCTTTGGAGTTGTTAAAGCCAGGCAGACAGCAGATGAGCAATGTTCTTCCACTGCAGTAGAATGAAAACACTAAACAGCCTCTCTGCTGCACAGCCCTTCTCCTCAACATCAGGTTCCTCAAACATTTCTGATCTGGAGACAGAAATAATCTCATTGGTTGACTTAAACACCAGTGGGCGGGGCCAGAGAATCACCTTTTTTAGAAAAGTTCAACTGAGCCAGTGAGATAATTTGTGCATCCAGAGCAGCTCTGCCTCAGAGAAATGTTTACTGAATGTCCAGTTTCAGTTCTTCGCACCATTGTGAGACCAAGGTAGGTCACACTAGAAGGAAGCTTGGTTACCTGAAGAGTTGGTCTTTATTCTGGGAACAAGGAGGATGTTTTATAGTTCCTGAAATTACAGTGGAGAAATCTTAGAATTAATGTTTTATATATTAAATCAGCCCTAGCAGTGATCAGAGGCCATTGTGTCTTAATGTCTTGTCTTTGTTAAGGTGTTGGATGACTTTTTGTCGGTGACTTGGACTCTTTCCCAGTCAGCGCTGTGACTGATTTTGGTCTGGTGCTCTCAGACGTGTGATACTGTCGCATTTATCTACTCATCTACACAGTTACCATTGAACACCTCTTTAATATACATCAGTTTGTGTTATAATACAAGAAAAACTTTAGAGTTGCTTGTCGTAATTACTTCCTGATCATTAACCAATCACTGATCTGAGATATTAGATTGATTTGTTTCTAAAGGAGATGACCATCATTTGAAGAACAACACGTTCTGACATGTTTAGAGTGCACTTCCTACAAATGCCAGTTAACACTTCTTACTTTGGAAAACTACACATGCGTCGACGTTGTGTCTGCCTGCCTGCCAAAAAGCTCATGAATTTACTTAACCAGTTTTAAGCCACATTTTTACGAAACACATTTTAGTTCTTGGTTGTTTTTAACTACATCTTTTAAATGGATCAAGGATTTTAGAAATCGGACGTCCGGATTTTAAGTTGAGCAGATGCTCGAGAAGCCATGGCTCCACTTACCTCACCATCTGGCTGCCAGAGCTGCATCTGTCTTGGCAAGAAGATCACTGAGTTGGAGCAAAGAATTTCCACTTGGACACCATCCTCTAAGGTCCTACACAACTCACCGCCACCAGTGCTGAAGAGATGGATACTGCTCCCTATCTGGCTGATGCTGCTACTTCTCAGGCCACTGACCCTGCTCCAGTCACCGTCCCTGAGGACCCCTGGCTCCAGCTTGGGGCAAAAAATGTTTTTATTTCCGGTCCCATCCCTCCACTTGGCCAAGGTGTCAGTCGTTTTAGCCGGGTTCTCAGCCTCCGCACATGGCTCCATTCTGCCTGCACAGTGCACAGCATGTTTTTTATTGACAATTTTAACCTCTTGTGGAATCGTCCATCTTTTTATCTGAGGGATGGTGGCCATCCTAGCTGACTACGAGCACGTACTCTAACGCACAACATATCTTACAGGTGCTCTCAATGCCCATAATTCCAATTATTAGTCAGAGATCACAGCATAGAGAGGAGGACTTTGCAACAACAAAACAGTATACTCCTATATATAAACCGGTAAGAAATTCACAGCTTGAAAACTCTGTACATAGCCGTACACACTGTGATGTGTACAATATTGAAGCTGTTGTTACTGATACTGTTTCTGACAGAAACATGGCTCGGTTCAGATGGAGATGGCTATGGATTTGGATGGACTCAACATATCGTTGGGACAACTCAGAAATATTGTCCTTGATAAAACTGTTGATATTAATGTATCAGATGTCGAGGTATGCCAACCTCTCTCTGAGTCGGTTTATGAGAAGGGATCCACACACGACCTACCAATGTCTTTTACAAGTATTTATTTCACCACAAACACACAAACAAACAAACAATACAGATATATCTGGAGACACAACATGCTCACCGTCTTGAATCTACGGCTCCCCAGTTGTGTCTGAAGTTTAAGGCACAAAGCAGTTGATTATATGTTAAAGCCACACCCGATCACACAACATTCAGTATTTTCCCACAGCTTATTCTCTCAGTGCACCTCTGTTAGTCTCTGACCTTGGTTTGTACCTTCCCCCACTTTCTCTTATCTAACTGTTAGTTAGTTGCAGTCTATGGTGTGGCTCCAGCTGCTGGCCTGAGCAGTTGCATGAGTTAGACTACACAGGGAAAAACATCTTACATGACAGGGTGTGCACAGCACAAGCTATCAGTCATAATATCCCAGCCCAGGGTGAATTCCACACAGATCACTACTGTTTTTTCTCCAAAATCCCTTTTGCTGAGGTAGGTTAAGCGACACAGCTGAGGTTGTGTTTATGCTGATCAAGTGGCGCACTACAATTTTAGAATTCATGTTGACCTAAAACTGTGCTTACATGTCCCCCTGCTCAGGTGACTTCTTAGTTCAAACGCCAAGTTTTACCATTATTGTTTCCAACATGTCACTGAATTCAGGGATTTTGCGGAAGAAAGGCCACATGTTGGGTCTGTGTTGCTCGCACAAATACTGTATTATGCCTTTCTTCCAACCTAAACTCAACGTGCTGCGCTGCACCAGGTTTGTGCTGCGTCTGATGGACTCCAGAATCGCAATAATTAGTTGGTCACACCCAGAAATTCTTATAATTGTTTATAATGCCATTGAGGAGAAGACATTTTAAACAAACTTGAGACATGTCCCTACAGGTAAAGCCTGAAGTAAAAGACCTGGCTGTTATTCTTAACTGAGCTGAATTTTAAATCCCCATATCAACAATGTTACAAAGTTGGACCCCTACCTGTCTTTGGAAGATGCCAAAAAACTTACTTATGCCTTTGTTTCTCTCGTCTAGATTACTGTAATGCACTCTATACTGGATTACAAAAAAAAAACATCGAATAAGCTTTAGCTTGTTCAAAATGCAGCAGAAGGAATTTGAACAAAAACCAGGAAAAGAAAATATTACAGCAGTATTAGCGTCATTACACTGGCTACCTGTAGCGTTGATTTTAAAATTATTTTACTTGTTTTAAGGCCCCTAAATGGTTTAACTCCTTCAGCCATCTCTGATTGCTTATCAGTATGTTCCAAACTGTTCCCTTGGGTCATTTAGCGCTGGTTTACTAAATGTGCCAAAAAATGACTTCAACAAAAATTATGGTGAAAGCAGCTTTTTTGTTGTTATCACATCAAAGATTTGAGAACAAACTCCCATCTAAATATGACAAAACCTTCTCTTGATAGTGTTAAGAACCAGCTCAAAACTTGCTTTTATGAACTTGCTTTTCAACTAAGTCCACCATTTATTTATTGATTGATTTAATTATTTTATTTTTACATCAGTGTTACTTGATATTTTATATTTTGCATACTAGTTTTATGGTTTTATCATTATGAATTTGTTTGTATTTCTAGTATGATCATTGTGTTTCCTGTTTTTAATATATTTGATTGATTTGTTTCCCTTGTGTGAAATTACTTTAGGCTACATTCTATGTTATGAGGTGCTATTTGATGGTCAGACCCCTCCTGGACCCCCTTCAGTTCGCCTACCAGCCCCGACTGGGGGTTGGGGAACACCATCATCTTCCTGTAACCGCATCCACCCACCTGTACAGGCCGGCAAGAAGCACGAGTCAGGATCATGTTTTTGACTTCTCCAGTGCTTTCAACACCACCCAGCCTGCCCTGCTTTGTGAGAGGCTGGCAGCAATGCAGGTGGATGCCCCCCCTTGTGTCCTGGATTGTGGACTACCTGACTGGCAGACCACAGCACGTGCGCCATGCAGCACTGTGTGTCGGACAAGCGTGGTCACGCTGGCACTGGAGCCCCTCAGGGGACTGTCCTCTCTCCCTTCCTCTTCACCATCTACACCACAGTTTCAGCTACCACACAGAGTCCTGCCATCTTCAGAAGTTTTCTGATGACTCTGCTGTGGTGGGATATCAGTGGTGGTGATGAACTGAGTACAGGGCTGTGGTGGAGAACATTGTCTCATGGTGTAGGCAGAACCATCTGCAGCTCAATGCGAAGGCAAACCAAAGTCTAAGGAGCTGGTTGTGGATCTCGTGGGGCCAAGGCGCGCCAGATGACCCCAGTTTCCATCAGGGTTTCAGTGTGGGATTGTGGGAAATTACAAGTACCTGAGAGTACACTTGGATAACAAACTGGACTGGACCAAGAACACTCAAGCTGTTCACTGGAAGGCCAGAGCCGCCTCTATTTTCTGAGAGAAGCTTGGGTGGGTTCAGCATCTGCGGACAATGCTGAAGATGTTTTATGAGTCTGCACGGTGGCCCAGTGCTATCCTGTATGCTGTTGCATGCTGGGGCAGCAGGTTGAAGGTAGCGGAGCGCCAACAGACTCTACAAACTGATCCGTGAGGCCAGTGACATTGTGGGGGTGGGCTGGACTCTCTGGCGTGTGGTCAGAGAGGAGGATGCCTGGCCAAACTACATGTCATCTTGGACAGTGTCTCTCCACCCGCTCCATGGCGTGCTGGTCAAGCAAAGGAGTACCTTCAGCGGAAGACTCATCCCCCAAAAGCACCATGGGCGCCACAGGGAAGTCATTTCACTGCCTGCTGCCCATCAAACTCTTTAACTCCTCCTCTAATTGTCCAGTCTGTATGACCCTAGGTCACTAAAGTGGACATTGATCATTAACATCACTGCCATTGCCCGGAAATAATTGTGCAATATTCATTGTGTTAATACTCCCTGTGCAATATTTAGTTTTTCCTATTTATTATTCATACCTCCATTACCTGCTGTTTGCACACTACTACTTATTACTTATATTATTACATTTGTATTATTATACCGTTTTATCATCATGAACCGGTAAACCCCACTTGGTACCTCACACTTGTTTTATTTATACTTATACCCACCTGGTACTTCATTTTATTTTTCTGACCTGTTTTTATAGTGTATTGTATTATATTTTTGCTAGTACTTTACTCTCCTGTGTGCACTAATGAGACAGTGAGCTGCTGTAACAAGGGTTTCCCTTCGGGGATCAATAAAGTATTTCTGATTCTGATTCTGATCAAAGCATTCACAAAGGTCAATAATACATTTCAGGAGACTTCTATATAACCACACTGTCAAATAAAACAACTATAAAATCATTAAAACAATGACATACAGTGTTTGAGGTAAGCAATATCAATTCAATTTGGAAGTGAACCTAGGCACATGACTAGCTAACCAGACAGAGGTGCAGCTAACTAAAACAGCCTCATTTGTCATCCAACTATCATTTAATATACAACAAATCAAGTTGCGTAATACTCACAGGCATTTTATTCTCAAAAAACTTCACCGAGAGAAAATGCTGAACTGCTGCACACTGGCTTCAGGTGCGCACGTAGCTAAAATAGAGACTGGTGCAATGGACTTCATGTAACCTAACAAGCAGAGGAGCTCAACACCATGAAATTATACCTGGAACTGGACAAATGATGAATTACCAACACAAGAACAGTTATAGATATGCAGAGAGAGGGCCTCACAAAAACAAGTGACCTACAGTTTGAATTTGAGCTCTATACATGTCAGAGGTTTGCTTATTTACACTCGATTATATGAAGATGTATTGTTTCATATATATGAATATTCTACTACCCCTTCATTATCATCAGAGTTTGTGTCGTATGAAACAACACTTTTCCCTCAGTCTGTTTTACCTTTAGTGTACTTCATTTTCTGTTGTTTCTATCACCACCACAAATAATCCAGACTATATCATAAAATACATGGAAGGTTAACAGGTGTGTGACTCCCTCTAGTGGACGTTGTGGAGTATTCTCTTGTCTTTGCTCCAAGGTTTTTGTGCAAAGTCTTGGTGTTTCCTGTAACTGTGGGCCTCACAGCACAGTAGTACAGAGCAGAGTGAGTCACTGCAGCAGAGGAGATCTGCAGATCCATTTGGGTTTATCCTCACTCACTTTAAAAGACAGTCCAGAGACCGGATCTGATGACCCAAATCTTCCTGTTTCCTAAATGAGAGATGAGGAACTCTGAGTGGTTTTTCCTGGATATTGTTGATACCAGGAAGAAACTATCACTACCAGTTGCTTGTTTGGAGTATGTGTGGGACAGAGTAACAGTGCTGCCTTCTAAAGTGAACTCTTCATCGTTATCTGGGTGAGTTCTTCACAGCTGATACCTGAAGGAAAGAGAGAAATGTTGTTAATGCGATATTAAACTCTGATTGTCTGTTCCAGTGGTTTCTAGAAACAGATCCCTTGAAGGTATTTATTCTTCCTGCTTTAACCACTACCTTTTGAAGTATGGTCAGAAGAAGCTGGAAAATGATGCATTAATGCAGTGACATCATCACCTGACAGTATCTGTGTCCTGTCTGGTTTTAGATATTAATTCATCTGACAGTGGGGTCCTTTTCTGTTTCTGCTCTGCTCTGACAGTGTTGCTCCCTCCCTCATTACTATTCCTCCTCTCACATCACTGTATATTATAACACAAAACCAGACACTTAATATATTTGACAGTTTAAAGCCCAGAGAAGATAAACCTCTGTTATTCTGGTGGGTTTCTCTTTAACTACACTTTTACACAATCATCATCCAGTAAATAAGAAATCTTGTTAAAAAGGCTCTGAGCGCCTCTCATGAGCTTTATAATTAATATTCAAATGACAACCAGTTGGTTATAAATATTCTATAGATGTTCTTTTACAAGATTTTTGAGTTAGGCTGTTCTGGATGTCACTTAATTATTTTTGCTAAACATTTATTTGTATAATTGATTGATTTGTATTGAGGTAAACTTTGTACTTGATTGTTGTCTGCAAGGTATCTTAAATGTTGATGGACATGTATTTGGGGCTGTAATTAATATCTGTGGAGTTGGTTAAATACTGGTGAACATTGATTTTAATCTATAGGCCATATTATTGTTCTGCCTCAGCAGTCTCTCAAATGCCCTCATAAAGTCATTTTTCCTATGCAGGACTTCTTTAGTGCATACTGGACAGTCAGAAGGGGGCTATGTGTGACTGCTGTTCATCGATTACAGTTCAGCTTTCCAACACACATTTCTTTCTAATTTTCATATTTTTATATATTGTTTCTGCCCTATCTCTGTGTTTCACATGTAGTCAAGCAGGTATATAATGAATACAGGGGTTGGACCCAAGCACCCAGGCACAGAGGCAGGGCAGGTGCAGATTCAATGGATTTATTATAGAAAGGGCTTCTACGATTGTGGTGAGGCAGGCAGAGGTCAAAACCAAGGGAGCAGTCAACCATAGGCAAACAAATCCATAAGGGAGCAGGCAGAAAATGCACAAAGTCCATAAATGAGCAAAAGTCCAAGTAACACTATCTACGAGACAATATCCAGCCAAACACATGAAACACTGGAGAAGGTTTGAACACTTGACACAAACTACTTGAAGACAGATCTGACAAGCAGAGACAAAGGAAGCACACAAACTTAAATACACTCAGTTGAGGGAGAAAATGAGACACAGAATTGAGGAAACTAATCCAGAATTGGGTAAACAATCAAAACTGGCGAGAAAAAGCAACCAAAGACAGGAAGAAAAACTACATGACACATATAAGGCCAAACATTTGCAACATAAAACAGGAAATAGCTGAACTAAACCCAAAACCATGACACTGTGGGCATTACCATTTTCATTACACTGCATCCTACATGTGCATGAGACAAATAAAGTTCTTGAATCTTAAATCTTGGATCATGTGCCTTGTGGTTTCCTGGCTCCAAACTCAGCATGCTGAGGTGTAGGTACAGTGACACAGCTGAGGTTTGTGTTTATGTTGATCAGGTAGCTCACTGCAATTTAGAATTCATTTTGACCTAAAACTCTGCTTACATGTCCCTCTGCTGGTGACTTCTTATTACAAGCATAAGTTTTACCAATATTGTTTCCAACATGTCCCACTGAATTCAGGATTTTGCGGCAGAGAAGTCCACATGCTGAGTCTATGTTTGCTAAATTACCAAATACTGTATTCAGCCTTTCTTCCAACCTAAACTCAGCGTGCTGCACTGCACTTAGGTTTTACTGCGTCTGATGGACTCCCAGAAAAGTAATAATTAGTTAGTCACACCCAGGTGTAGCAGGAGGATACACTTGTGTTAAATGGGCTCATGTTGTTGCTTTCAGTGTATTCATCTCAGTGTCCCTGTTTGTTTGCTGCCACTGGGGGCAGCAAAGAGCAGGTTATAAAAACTTCCTACACATAGGTAATGTCTTTGGCCTGTGTTTTTTGCTTTGAGTCAGTGTTACCTCATCACTGCACCATGCAGTGCGTGGCTGAGTGAGATTCAGCTGAGATGTCTTCTGTTAATACAACTGGAACTTTTACTATGTAAGTATTAAAGCTGCTGATGATTCAGACTGCTGCTGCCTTAAATTGTTTCACGATACAAGATATACATGAAGCGAGGACTGAATATTTGGGCAAGAATCAGACATTTCATATTTGTTTTGTCTTTTTGGATTGAAAATGACAGATTAGACTCTGCTTTGAAGGTGAAAGTTGGAGACTTGTCATTTTCTCCCAGCAGTGTCAGGTCGACAGCAAAGCTGCTGGGAAGTTATTTTAAGAGCTGCTGTTGGTTGAAATCTGACACTTTACTGTGGTACTTCTGGATGTTACGCTGTAGATTTTAATGCCTGAAAATATAAATTATTAATGATGCAGACTTTTTCTTGGTGTGTTTGATCATCAGTTATTTATGTATTTATTTATTTTTGTTTCCAAAGAAGTCTTGTGTTGAAAGCATCATCCAGTTGATTTCTCATTGATGTGGATTTGCTGCTCATGTAGACCACTCCCACAGTGTTTCATTGGCAGCTGTAACCACAGTGACTCTGATAAAACAGGAGTGATTAGTAGAATCCATCTGATATGAAGCTGTGGGTTTGAATCCCCTTCCCTCCTCTTTGAAGAGCAGTCAGATATCTGTGTTCAGGTTTTGTACAGCCTCTTCTACACTTTGTATCACTGTGTTTCTAGAGCACAGTAGTGAGAGAAGCTGTGTCTGCCAGGAGTTAGACCTGTAGTGATGATCAGTTCAGTTGATGTTTGTGATGTTTGGGATCCATATCGATTATCAGGGAATATATTCATTTGTATTTCTCTTTTGCTCCTTTCCAGAGTATAAGCTGCCAGGTGCCTGAAGGTCAGAATGATGTCTGTGCAGTGAGAGATTCAGGATAATCTGAAGTTGTCTGATATTCCACATGTGAGTGTGACAGATTCTCCCTTCTCTTTTACTATTTATCTCCTACAGGAGAGATTTTGTCTCAGATATTAGTCCTGGAAAAGAAGTGAGAAAATGAAGCCGTTAGACTAACATTGTTCCATGAGGCTGAGAGAGGAAGACAGTAAGAAAATATCAGCATGCACAGTTGTTACTCTGTGAGACGAAACAACCTTAAAATGCAAAAAGTGCGAACTCCATTAACTAATTTTAAGATGGTAAGAAAACTTATGAGTGTGCATTCTGTCAGAGCAAAGAGAATGAGAAAAGTTCTAGAAATACAGGTTTATTGTATATTTTGGTCCCAATACAGCAGGTTTAAACAAAACTTAAATCTCTATTCTTAAACTCACCTGTAAGAGAGCAGAGAAAAGTAAAAGAGGTAAAAAGCAACATGTCTTTGGGTTTGTTTAAAGCCAGACAGACAACAGATGGGCTTAATGTTCTTTACTGCAGAGTAGAATGGGTAAGAAATAATGTCATTGGTTGAGTTGAATGGTGACAGGAGCCAATCACCTCTTGATGTTATTTTTCAGTTCCTCTCATCAGTTCAATGGAGCATGTTGGTGTGTGACTCCCTCTAGTGGACGTTGTGAGTATTCTGTTGTCTTTTCTCAAAGGTTTTTGTACAGAGTCTTGGTGTTTCCTGTCACTGTAGGCTGCAGAGCTACAGTAGTACCTGAGAGTCAGACAGCTGAAGCTTCTGGATCTTCAGAGAACCCAGTTTTGGGTGGAATCAGTGTGGGCAATCTCCTTAAAGCTATGCGTCTGAGTATGTTCCCGTAATTAATTTAAAAGCGGCTCAGTATGAATTTGGGGCTGTTGTCTCCATCTCTTTGTACCCAGAACCAGTTGTACAGAGCAGAGTCTGTCACTGCAGCAGAGGAGATCTGCAGATCCATTCGGGTTTTATCCTCGCTCACTTTAACAGACAGCCCAGAGACTGGATCTGCTAATATTTCTCCTGATTCCAGATGAGAAATGAGGAACTTTGTTGTTTTTCATGGATATTGTCGATACCAGAAGAAATAATCATTGATAGTAGCAGCTTTGGAGTATTTATAGGACAGAGTAACAGTGCTGCCTTCTAAACTGAACTCTTCATTCTTGACTGGAGTGAGTTCTTCACAGCTGACACCTGAAGGAAGAGATAACTCTGTTATTTTATGTTGTTAAAGTCATAATAAATGATTCACATTCAGATGTTATTGGAATTAAACGTTTTCTTGCTGCATAATTCTAACACACCTGTTAGAATGGATAGTAACAGTAGAGAAAGTCCATAATAGTCTAGTGACAGCATGTTGAATAAAAGTAATGTTTCTGGTTTGTGCATTGAACTCCTCTCTTCCATAGTTCAGTAACAGCTCAGCTCCTCCCTGAATCTCTCCGTCTCCTCGTTGCTCTGTATTTTCACTTCTCTCAGTTACACTTCCTCTACCTTCCACTCTGGAAATGACACTGATGCTGCAGTCACCATCGTATAAGTTAAAGACTCTACGTCTGTGCTGCGTTATCACCTCCTTATATCTCTGAAGTGTATTTACAGCAGCATTTAACTGGCAAAGTGATGCTACAAACTGTTCAAGCTTACAGGCAGTGAGTATTTGATAGTGAAACAAGACATTTTCATAGGAATGTTCCTTCAAACAAACAAACCCACATCTGGCTGCTGAGATCAGTAGTTTATTAGTACAGTCCAATATGACATAAGGTGCGTTTCCACCCAAAGTACCTGGAACTTTTATCCCCAGGAACTACTTTTCAAGTAACTGAAAGGTTCCTTTTTTTCAAGCAGTATCTAGCTAGCTGCTTACGTTAGCCAACGCAACAATTAGCTTGTTGTTAGCAGCCCTGAAGGACTGTTAGGCTAACGGCAAGAATGGATTTGGACTGGGTGGCGCAGCAGTGGCATGACTCTGCTGGGGAACGGATGGAGTCCACAGCGGGACTACGGTGGCGTGCAGCGGCCCGACGTGCTGCTGCACTCCCCTCACCCGGGACTGGATCCCGGTGTGGGCGACAGACTGCTACACGGGCTGCACGGCATAGAGGATGTTGCTGGTTGGGTTATTGCTAACGTTACATTTGCGAGTGCTTATGTTAAAGGCCAACTGCTCTGGATCAGGTATCTTTCGTATTAGTGGGCAGTGGCTCATTGTCATAATTCACCCTGATGGTCTTAACCTGACACCTAATGGCCATTTAAGAAAATTGCACCTACTGTTGGTATGGGTTTTTACCAAAGGTGTTGTGATACTTTGATATTTCCTTTGTAACCTAGAAACAGAGCTGGTGTGTTTAAACTACTTTAAGGATACTTGCCAGCTGTTTATATGTATATTTAATTTCTCTTTAAACAAGCCCTGGTGAACCTGTACTTGTGATAATCCGTTGTTGGGAATAAAATATTGAAAGTGGAAGTAAGCTTTGTTTGTCCAATTGGAAATCTTGCCAGCTTGGATTCAACCAGCAAGTGGTCATCATCAGTCACCACACTTTCCTTCACAGGTGTTGAACACTGGCCAGCTTCTTGCATCTCACACTTGTGATAAATACTGTAAATACAATGGCCTGTATGGTTAATCTGGAAACAACAGGACTGAATAAATGATGTTGTTTTTAAGAAATCTTGTGCAATGTTTTGAAGACTCAAAATTTTTCTTAAGTTTGTATCATCAGTACAAAGAATCCAGACTGTATCGTCACATATCACTGAAGGTTAACAGTGTGTGACTCCCTCTAGTGGACGTTGTGGAGTATTCTGTTGTCTTTGCTCCAAAGGTTTTTGTACAGAGTCTTGGTGTTTCCTGTCACTGTGGGCTGCAGAGCACAGTAGTACACAGCAGAGTCAGACAGCTGAAGCTCGTGGATCTTCAGAGGAACTGATCTTAAGGTGGAATCCAGTGTGGATGAAAATCTCTCCTTAAACTCGTCTGGTGTGTTCCCTTGGTCCAGTTTAAAGCGGCTCAGTATGAATTTGGGGCTGTTGTCTCCATCCTGTTTGTACCAGAAGAGATAATTACTTGTTGAACTGCTGTTATATTGACAGCCAAGTGTTACTGCCTCTCCTTCATTAGCAGTCACATCTTCTTTTGCTTGCAGCACGTTGTCTTTTTGTGCTCTGCATTCTGTAAAACAGCAACAAACAGTATCAGTGTGCTGTTAAAGAATCACGTCAGTGTTGGATTGATGTCAAAGAAACAGAGTTGTGTTCATACCAAGGCACACGGCAGCCAGCAACACTGAGATGAACAGAGGCGTCATGTCTGCAGTGTTGAGTAACTGTGAGCTACAGCGAGTATTACTCCCCTCGAGTTGAAGCAAAGGCTCAGGTCGTTCTTGATTTTAACAGACATTTATTCGGACACGAGTCTTCAACATGTCTTGTACATGTTAGTCTTACAGCCCTTTTATGTCCCAACAATGCCGTCAGAACTATGAAAGGAAATAAGTAAAACTTAAATTAACCCTCTAAATGTGGTGTTTTACACATAATATTAAACGAAAAATACATACAAAATGAATAAATAAAATGCACATTCAACACATAAGAAAATACACTTAATTGACTAATTATACATTAACACACGGTCACATACGGCAAAGCAATTAACACGATAAAATACATACCTCATTGACCTCTCTAACTCAAGAGGAATAAACTTGGAGGGTTACAGTTTCTTCTTCTTTAAACAAAGACAAAAATAACTTCTTAGCACTTCTTATAGGCATAACTCTTGCAGACATGTCATGCATACAGCACCTCGTGTGCTCTTCTGGCTCTTCTACATGTAGTGCACCGGAACAAATATCCTGATAGCAGCAATTAAATAATTCCCTAGCGGAACAAAAGGAAATAGGTTCCCCCTTTTTCTATAGTTTTAGCTGAATAATATGAAATGAATTGACATGTATTAACAAAAAATATATTACTTACTTATTCTTATGATTATTTTGAAGATTTTAACTATTTATTGACCTTTTAACTATAAAGTGCATATTATGAACTACAATATATGAGTGTTGCCTCTGACGGCAGCTACACTCCCACCAAATCACTTGTGATTTCCAAAATGAACTTATGAACTATACTAATCTGCTTCCAGTAATGTGACAGTCTTGTGGATCGGTCTTACTAGATGAACTGGTTTACTCAGTCTCTTCCCATGGTCATCTGATGTTGAGTCGCTGATTAGCAGCTGCACCTTTCGTACGCATCCATCTTGACTTGGGTATACGGCAGTAACTTTAGCCAGCTTCCAATCATTTCTGGGTGCTGTATCATCTTGTATGATTACTATGTCATTGACCTTCGCATTTCTCTTCGTTTTGTGCCACCTTTGTCTTTGTTGTAAGCTCAACAGATATTCTTTCTTCCATCTTTGCCAAAATTCGTTGGCAAGGTACTGCACTCTACGCCACCTTTTACGAAGGTAAACGTCCTCCTTTACAAAATCTCCAGGTGGAGGCAGTATTATTGACGATTTCATTGTCAAGAGAAGGTTGGGTGTAAGTGGCTGAGGTCCAGTAGGATCATTGAGTAAGTGTGTTGTTATAGGTCGGCTGTTTACGATTGCCATCACTTCATATAGGTAGGTTCTTAAGGATGAACTGTCAAGTGTTCGGGATGACTGATCCAGGATGGACGTTAACACACTTCTGATTGTTCGGATTTGCCTTTCCCAGGCTCCACCCATATGGCTGGCAGAGGGTGGGTTCATGACAAACTCGCAGCCTAGTTGTTTCAGGCATTTTTGGTCCATTTCCTTTACTGCTTCCAAGAATTCACGTCTTGCTCCAACAAAATTGGTGCCTTGGTCTGATTGCAGTTGACGGACGTTTCCACGTAGAGCAATGAAAGCACGAAGTGAGTTGAGGAATGCGTCAGTTGATAAGTCGTCAAGTAACTCCATATGTACTGCACGAGAGCACAAACATGTGAACAGCAGTCCATAGCGTTTTAGTTCCTTTCTTCCCTCCTTAATATAGAATGGACCAAAACAATCCATCCCACAGTAGGTAAAGGGAGGAGTTGTCTCCATTCTTTCATTAGGGAGGTTTGCCATCTTCTGTTCTTCTGTTCGACGTCTGAATTTCCTGCATTTGACACAGTTGTAGATAAACGATGATACTGCTTGACTACAGCCGAGAATCCATATGCCATTAGATCTCAGTTCGTTTATGGTCATGCCACGCCCTTGATGTCTCACTTGCTGATGATAGTGATCAATCAGTAACTTGGTGATATGGCTGGTCTTTGGTAAGATAACTGGATGCTTAATGTGTGGATGTAAAGTTGCATGCTCTAATCTGCCTCCCACTCTGAGGATGCCCTTGTGGTCCAGGAAGGGATTGAGTCGATACAATCTGCTTGCTTTGTCCTTAGAAATTAACTCCTTTTGGGACTGAAGTTCTTTGATTTCTTTGGAGAAGACTGATCTTTGAACAGTAGCAATGATTGTAAGCTCAGCTTCTTGCCTTTCTTCGAGACTTGTAGCTTTGTTGGTTCTCTTTATTGAGCCTTTAAACTCCCTTACAAATCTGGTAAGTCTTGCAATAGCTTTAACTAGTTTTGTCCAGCTGGAGAATTTCAGGAACCGTTCTGTCAGAGAATCCACTGTTGGTGGATAAGGCTGATAAGGTGTGGTGTACAAGAACCTTGCGTATTTCTGGGTCCTCTGTGTCAAGTTCTCCCACCTTAATCTCTGCACTGGGAAGTTGATCTTGCCAAAGAAAACTTGGACCACTAAACCAGTTGGAAGCAATAAGCTCTTTCGCTTTGAGTCCCCGAGACGCATGGTCGGCAGGGTTGTCTTCTGATGTGACATACTTCCATTGTGTTGGTTTAGTACTTTCCTTGATGCGCTGGATGCGGTTCGCTACGAAGACATGAAAACGCCTCGCTTCATTGTTTATATATCCTAAGACGACTTGCGAATCCGTCCAGAAGAATTCTTGAACATTTTCCAACTCTAGTTCTCCTTTGAGCATGTCACTTATGCGCACTGCTACTACTGCTGCGGACAATTCCAGTCTTGGCACAGTAGTTACCTTGGTGGGTGCTACTCTGGACTTGGCAATGACAAGTGAACAGTGAATTTGTCCCGATTTACTGATTGCTCTTAGATAGGTACAGACACCATATCCTGTAACACTTGCATCTGAGAAATGGTGGAGTTCATATCTCTGAACTTCTTGAAAGTCTGCTGGAATATAGCAGCGGTCAATCTTGACATGAGCAAGGTTCTTTAGATCTAGAAGCCAGGACTCCCACCGTGGCTTGAGCTCATTTGAGAGAGGTGTGTCCCAGTCTATCTTGTCACGACACATTCGCTGTAATATTTGCTTGCCAAGTAGAATGAAAGGCGCCACAAAGCCAAGTGGGTCGTAGACAGAGGCTACCGTTGACAAGACTCCTCGTCTGGAGAGTGGACGTTCATTCACCACTACTCGAAACTGGAGATGGTCTGAGGCGACCCTCCAGTTAACACCTAGGGCTCTTTCAATCGGTTGTTCGCCCAGGGCTAGGTCTTGGTTTCTTACTGTCTCTACACAGTCTTCTTTAGGAGAGAGTCAAGAACTTGTAGGCTATTGGAAACGAACTTGTGAAGTCGCAATTTTCCAGTACTGCAGAGTTGTTTCGCTTCATAGACTAGACTAATAGCCTCTTCTTCTGAGTGGAAACTGATAAGGCCGTCATCCACATAAAAGTTTCTTTCGATGAATCTTATAGTTGCTTCACTGAACTGGCCTTGACCTTGTGCCGCGATGTGCTTAAGACCAAAGTTTGCACAGGCTGGCGAGGAGGCGGCCCCGAACAAATGAACTCGCATTCGGTAGACTGATGGACTTGAGTGAAAATCTCCGTTGTCCCACCACAGGAAACGGAGGTAGTCTTGATCTTCGGCTCTGACTCTGAACTGGTGAAACATACGTTCTATGTCGCACATCACTGCCACTGGACCCTTGCGAAACCGGCACAAGACACCTATCAGGGAGTTGGTTAGCTCTGGCCCTGTGAGCAGGTGATCGTTTAATGACACACCCTTATACTTTGCTGAGCAATCAAACACTACTCTTATTTTCCCAGGTTTTTGGGGGTGGTACACCCCATGGTGCGGAATGTACCAGGCAGGGCTTCTGTTCAGTTCTTCAGGTGGGACCTTTTCTGCATCTCCACACTCTATTGTTTCGTTCATGAATTTTGTATAGTCGTTGAGATATTGTTTGTCTCTTTCAAGTCTCTTCTTGAGACATTTGAGTCGGTGTTCTGCACAGCTCTTATTGTTTTCCAGACTCGGCCTGTCCTCTTTAAATGGCAAAGGTAACTCACAATGTCCGTCTGCTTGCACTTTCACTCCTTCTTCCATTATAGAAATGAAGCGCAGATCTTCTTGAGAGAAGTGAGAATCTTCCACCTTTCTTTCGTCGAAGTCAGACTCAAGGACTTTAATCACATCAGGTAGTGTGACTACTTCTTTGACTTGTGTGCGACAAATGTAATGCACTTCATTTGGCAACTGATCTGATGATTGACTGGGTGTCACTTCCTTGACAATAATCCTGTGGCTGCTTCCAATAGCATCACCATAATCAACACAAGGGTCAGCACCACCAACTATTGTCCAGCCCAGGTCTGTTCTTTGTGCGAATGGCTCATTGTCTTTTCCAGACACAACTTCTCTGGGTAACAGTGCTTGTGAGCAGTTGTAACCTATAAGCAGGCCAACATCGCATTCTATGAGAGGGGCGATCTCTTCTGCAAGGTGCTCTAGGTGGGGCCATGCTCTTGCTGTCTTAGGAGTGGAGATGTGGTTTAGATTGGCAGGAATAAACTCTCTTGTATAGGTTACAGGAAGAGGAATTCTCTTTGATGAATAGAAGCCTCTGACTTGTAACCCAGACAGCTTTTCACTTGGAATGACTGTATCTCTGGTTGACAACGTAGAAAGCTTTAACTGTACATGTCTCTTTTCAGAGTCCAGAGCATCTGCCTTTTCTTGTAGAATGAATGTGGTGTCGCTCTGACTGTCTAAAAGGGCGTACAGCAGGACTTCGTGTTCTGGGTTGGTTGTTGTGGATAACCAAACTGGACTGATTGTAGATGTGAGGTTACTGCTGTTGTTTTGGACTACACGGTGTGATATTGTCTCGTTTGGTGCTTCTTTACTTTGTTTGATTTCCTTTGTGTCTTTTATGCTTTTGCTTTCCTTCTCACTTTCTTTGTTCTTTCTGACTTCCTTGTCCCGTTCCTCATGTAAACAGGTTGGGTGTTTTCCTTTGCATGTGTCACAAACACTTCTCTTTCCACATTTCTTTGAATAGTGTCCAGAGTTAAGGCATCCAAAACATAGTCCTTTTGTTTGTACGAACTTGACTCGTTCCGTTATTGGCTTGTCCATGAACTGTCGACATGTGTGAACACTATGGTTAAATCTTTCACAGAAGATACATTTCTTTGTATATGGTTTCTCTTCTGTACCGCTTGCCAGTACCTTAGCTCCTACACTTTGAGTCTTTGTAGACTTAACCTTCTCTGAGTCACTTCCCTTGAGTGCATGGAGTGACGTTACTGGGTTGCACGCTATCTTGGCTTCTCTTGTTATGAATTCAACAAAGTTACTGAATGTTGGAAAGGAACCGTGCTGCTCTTCAATCTCAATGACTTTCCTATTCCATCTTGCTGTTAGCCAATCAGGAAGCTTACTTAGTATTTTCTGATTTTCGCTGCAATCATTTAGGACTTCAAGACTCTTGATTTGTAGCATAGCAGCTTCACAGCCTCTGAGAAAGTCCGAGAACTCTCGTAACTCAGCACTGTCCTTTGTTCCAATCTTTGGCCATGATGTTAGCTTATCTCTGAAGGCTTTGGCGATTACAAATGAACTACCATATCTTTCCTCCAGAGTGTCCCATGCTGCATAGTACGCTGCATCCGTACCCAGCAAGAAGTAACTCTCGACAGCTCTTCTGGCTGGTCCGCCAACATACTTGCGGAGATAGTAAATCTTTTCATTCACTGGAATGTTTTTCCTGTCTATTAGTGTCTGAAAGGCCATTTTCCAATCTTTGTACCTGAGAGGGTCGCCGTTGAAAACAGCAGGCTCTGGTACTGGTAGACGGCTTATGTTAATGGACTCTGCTAACGCTCTAGCCAGTGCTGTGGTGCTATCTTCTTGTGTGACGTTGGTTGTAAGTTGCCACCTTGTGGTCTGTGGTGGAGCAGAAAACTGTTGCAGGTTTGCAGTGGGTTGTGATGGTGAGATCTGAAGTTCAGACAGAATTACTGGCTTAGGAGCTGCCTTTCTTTGTTTAGCATTGTCGTGTAGAAGGTCTGACATTTCTTCGTCTGAGTTAATTTGTTGCTCATACACTTTCAGTCGTGCTTTGGCAGCATTCATTTTCTTTACAATTTCTAGCTCTCTTCGTTTCAGTTCTAATGCTTTTAGTTTTTCAGCATTTTCTGCTTCTTGTTTTGCTAACCTTTGTCTATTTTCTACTTCGAGGTTTTCAAGCTCGTTTCTTTCACGATCCATTTCCTCCATAACTTTCAGAGTGGCTTCAGTTGCAGCTAGTTCAGCTGCTGCTTCTTGTTTCTTTACAGACAACCTGCTTGAACTTGAACATGTGCTTCTTGAACCTTTGGATTTTTGGGACGCTGCTGAGATGAACACTGAACCAACTTCACTCCAGAGAGTTGATCTCTTTGTTGGATCTTTTACATTTCCTTCTTCTGCAAGACATTCTTCAGCTTGTTGTATGAGCCTTTGAGAAACAGCATCACATGTGTCCACTCTGCGACGAGTTTCTCCATCAGGAGTTACATGACTACGCAGCTTGTCATAAGCTTGTTTTACTTCTTCTGAGGTATATTGGATCTGTACAATGTAATCATGTAATCTTGCACTGACAGGTGCTTCAAGTGCTCTTTTAACTTGTTTAGCAGCAGCTTTCCATTCATCATAACTTGCCTTAAAGCGAGTTTGAAGCTTATTCACCTTTTCTTCGTGCAGTGCTTGGCCCTTTTCAGTGAGTTTCCTAACTCTCTGGCTTTTCCTTAGGCTCTCTTCTTTAGCAGCTTGACTTGTACTTGGCTCTTGTAGGCTTGTGTCCATAGTTTCATCATCAGGACCTACTTGTTGCTGCAACTCCACAGCTTTAGTGTCACAATCTTCTTGATCAGCCATGTTACTATTCTAGAGTGTTTTAGACTTTGTTACTTGTGACTTTAACTTAACTAGGTGATATCACGCTCCAAAATGTGCTTATGAACTTAAATTGCTTAACTCTTTAAAGATAAACTTAAATGTGTGTTATAAACACCTTATGCCAAAATAAGAAATACACTTTCACGTGTTGTAAAAGACAAATTACTTTCAATACATATATATAAATGAAATAGCAAAACTTCACTTTTAAATAACTTGATCTACACTTAAATCTGCAAAATAATTGTAGTTAACTTGATATAAGCTTAGTAACAGTCACTTTATATTAAACAAGCAATAACTAAAGCTTGGACTTATATTTTAGACCACTGCAGTTTACGCCTTTAAGCACTTAATAGAGTCCCTTTAAGGTTAGCAAGGTTAATCTACTTCTTCACATTTAACTTGTTTTAAATGTGTTGCTTCTTCTTAGCTTAACCACGCTGCTCTCTTGGACCCCGGTTGCCGCTGGTTTGCCGTGCATGCCGTCCGTCTTTCCTTTGATGTTTGAGAACGACGTCACCACTTAACGAGCTGCTCGTTTACGGCTCCGCTGCGAATGGCACTGCTCACCTCTCCTCCAGCACGAAACAGGCTGAGTTCTGACTATTACTCCCCTCGAGTTGAAGCAAAGGCTCAGGTCGTTCTTGATTTTAACAGACATTTATTCGGACACGAGTCTTCAACATGTCTTGTACATGTTAGTCTTACAGCCCTTTTATGTCCCAACAATGCCGTCAGAACTATGAAAGGAAATAAGTAAAACTTAAATTAACCCTCTAAATGTGGTGTTTTACACATAATATTAAACGAAAAATACATACAAAATGAATAAATAAAATGCACATTCAACACATAAGAAAATACACTTAATTGACTAATTATACATTAACACACGGTCACATACGGCAAAGCAATTAACACGATAAAATACATACCTCATTGACCTCTCTAACTCAAGAGGAATAAACTTGGAGGGTTACAGTTTCTTCTTCTTTAAACAAAGACAAAAATAACTTCTTAGCACTTCTTATAGGCATAACTCTTGCAGACATGTCATGCGTACAGCACCTCGTGTGCTCTTCTGGCTCTTCTACATGTAGTGCACCGGAACAAATATCCTGATAGCAGCAATTAAATAATTCCCTAGCGGAACAAAAGGAAATAGGTTCCCCCTTTTTCTATAGTTTTAGCTGAATAATATGAAATGAATTGACATGTATTAACAAAAATATATTACTTACTTATTCTTATGATTATTTTGAAGATTTTAACTATTTATTGACCTTTTAACTATAAAGTGCATATTATGAACTACAATATATGAGTGTTGCCTCTGACGGCAGCTACACTCCCACCAAATCACTTGTGATTTCCAAAATGAACTTATGAACTATACTAATCTGCTTCCAGTAATGTGACAGTCTTGTGGATCGGTCTTACTAGATGAACTGGTTTACTCAGTCTCTTCCCATGGTCATCTGATGTTGAGTCGCTGATTAGCAGCTGCACCTTTCGTGACGCATCCATCTTGACTTGGGTATACGGCAGTAACTTTAGCCAGCTTCCAATCATTTCTGGGTGCTGTATCATCTTGTATGATTACTATGTCATTGACCTTCGCATTTCTCTTCGTTTTGTGCCACCTTTGTCTTTGTTGTAAGCTCAACAGATATTCTTTCTTCCATCTTTGCCAAAATTCGTTGGCAAGGTACTGCACTCTACGCCACCTTTTACGAAGGTAAACGTCCTCCTTTACAAAATCTCCAGGTGGAGGCAGTATTATTGACGATTATTTTGAAGATTTTAACTATTTATTGACCTTTTAACTATAAAGTGCATATTATGAACTACAATATATGAGTGTTGCCTCTGACGGCAGCTACAGCGAGTATAAAGAAGGCTGTGATCTCTGTTGAGTCTTCATCAACACTAAGTTGGTGGATCAGAAGGAGGAGCCTGATCACAGTGACAGGGCTCATTCACAGCCCTGTGTTATTCCCCGACTGACAACTTTACACTCAACACATTTTACTGACACTCTCCTTTCCGAGTATAACTTGTCTTGTATGTAGTCGTCATTGTGTAAGCACTTCCTTCACACACTGTGGAGTGATATATGCACAAGCGCTTAACCTAGGTACTTTTCAAGGAGGAGTAGAGGAATAAAACACCAGAACACCTGCTTAGCTTATTCAGAACACATGCACCCGACATTTATTTAACAGTAATACTGAACACAGTACAGCAGTTGGTTAACCAGTCCTTCCCACAAAAATATTCCTTAGTCCAAATACTTTGAGACAGGTTGGATTTTTTAGTTTTAAGTTGGGAAACTCTGTCTTATCCTTGCCCCCTCAACCAACTCAGGTTGAGGAGAAAATAAACCAAAATAAATTCAGAGCTCTGCGAAAATAACAAACCAGATTAAATTTAACTAATGTTCATCTACCTGGGTAGTGTGTGTTTTTTCTTTAGAGTGTGGTGAGATCTCAGCTCTTGAACAAGAGATGCAAAGTGAATCAGTCCTCTTGACTGGTGAGACGCTCCTCTGCACCCCCACTGTGTGTCCTCTGCTCTTCTGTCGTATGTCCTCTGTTAGTCTATTGTATGTCCTAAGACGTTTTGTCCAATGAACAGACTATTTTCTCTCATCAGGTACAAAAAAACAACAACCGGAAAATGGAATACACAATTATTAAATCCTCTGCTGAACTTCGACCAATCACTCCTCGCGACCCGTTTTGGGACAAATTTTGTTCTGAAGAACCCTTAAAAGCAACTATTTCTCTTACGCTCTGCGTTGCTCATTTGCTTTCTGCTTTAGCACGCTAACGTTCTGCTCTCATGTTCTACTCTAACCGGCAAGCGCTGTTGCTTTTGTTTTTTTCCTCTGCAGCGCCACCACTGTTCCCCACTGGACCAAAATAGCTACTGTAGATGGGGAAAAGCAAAACAAGTTCACCCTGATTAGAGGCTATTTTGAGTAGCTTTCAATTGGAAATGTCAGCTGACCTGTTTTACAACTGCTGCAGATTTGATGAGTGCGCTCACGTAATAGTTGCTGATTGTTCTGAATCTCCTACCTCCTAAGTTTTTTTATTTATTTAAAAAATGGCAGGTAAACTGAGAATGAATATTTGAACTCTGAATTGTTATTTTTTCAGATATATATTTTTTTCTTTTCAGTATGAATTCAAAGTGTTCTAAAGCTGCAATTAATTTGTCATTTAATCCGACCTGACTGAATATTTTTTAAATCGTGTACTAACTTTAGATATTTCTGTCATCAGTATTACATTTACACCTCATGACTTTATCTAACTTTATCTTAGTTTCAGTTTAACATACCATAAAAACATGAATGGTACCGTGGCCGTTGCTATGAGCCATCTTAAATAACTGGAGTGAGAGCTGTGTCTGTATTCTCTGCAGGTGGGTGTTGAGCCCTGTCAGGGTTGTCTCTTGTCAGAGATTGTGTTTTTGAATTTTTTATGGACAGGATCTCAAGGTGCAGCCGGGGGAAGGAGTGTGTCCAGTTTGGGGACCTCTGAATTGCTTTTCTGCTATTTGCAGATGATGTGGTTCTGTTGGCTTCATCAGACCGTGACCTCCAACACGCAATGGGGTGGGTAGCAGTTGAGTGTGAAGCGGTCGGGATGAGAGTCAGCACCTCTAAGTCTGAGGCTGTGGTTCTCTGCTGGAAAACGTGATTGCTACCCCGGGTTGGGAGTGAGTTGTTGCCCAAAGTGAGGGAGTTCAAATATTTTGGGGTCTTGTTCACCAGTGAGGGTAAAATGGAGCGTGAGATCGACAGGCGCAGTAGTGCGGCGTCAGTAGTCATTCAATTCAATTTAATTAAATATATTTTTTTATTTATATAGCACCAATACATAACAGAAGTTATCTCATTGCACTTTTCCTATAGAGCAGGTCTAGACTGTTCTCTTTATAATATTATTTACACAGACCTAACAAATCCCACCATGAGCAAGCACTTGGCAACAGTGGCAACAAAAAACTTCCTTTTACAGACAGAAACCTCGAGCAGAACCAGACTCAGTGGTGGGCGGCCATCCACAGGCGTTGTACCGGACCGTCGTGGTGAAGAGGGAGTTGAGCCGGAAGGCAAAGCCTTCGATTTAGCAGTTGATCTACGTTGCAGCCCTTACCTATGGTCATGAGCTTTGGGTAGTGACCGAAACAATGAGGTCGTGGATACAAGTGGCCGAAATGAGTTTCCCCCGCAGGGTGTCTGGGCTCAGCCTTAGAGATAAGGTAAGGAGCTCAGACATCCGGAGGGAGATCTGAGTAGAGTCGCTGCTCCTTCATGTAGAAAGGAGCCAGTTGAGGTGGTTCAACATGTGATCAAGAGCCTGCGTTTGGAGGTTTTCTGGGCACATCCAACTGGGAGGAGACCCAGAACACACTGGAGAGATCATATATCTCATATGGCTTAGGAATGCCTCGGGATCCCCCAGGAGGAGCTGCACAAAGGTACTGGGGAGAGAGATGTCTGGACTACCTTGCTTAGCCTGCTGCCACCACGACCCAGCCCTGGAGAATGCTATTATTCGAAAATCAGCTCAGGAATGTGATGAACAGTGTGAGAGTGGAACTAAAGTGTTAAATCAGCAGCTGCAGCAGACAAGAAGCTGGCTGTTCGCCTGTCTGTCTGTCTGTCTGTCTGTTCACCTGTCTGCCGGTTCACCTGTCTGTCTGTCTGTTCATCTGTCTGTCTGTCTGTTCACCTGTCTATCTGTTCACCTGTCTGTCTGTCTGTCTTTCTGTCTGTTCACCTGTCTGTGGCTACAGGAGCTCCAGAGAGCTTCACTGGCTGAGTGGGGGGGACGTGCAGTCTCCCGGGCCTGGCGGTTTGTGAACAGTAGCTACAAGAGGATGATGTCATTGTGGCTATTTCTTAGCATTATTGTACCTCAGCATAGTTAAGAAAAGGTTGCATCATCCTTAATTAATGACTGATTTAATGCACCACCCGCTGAGCCCTCTAAGTGACACAAACCAAACGCACACAACAGGTGCATGCTGGGTTTGGCTAAAGGCTAAAATGCTGACGTGGCTCCTCCAGGTGATTTCTACATTGGCTACATTGCTGAGGAACTTGTCCCTTCAGTGAGGCCTTTCTGCTGTTGGAGCCTCTTTCAGCGCAAAATGATTGGACACTTTGAGGAGCACAGTGGAACAGAGAGGTGGACTGGTTAGACGGGGACACAGAGGCTAAGCAGACTGGTTACAGTGGGACAGACTGGTTATAATGAACTGAGAATGGTCAAGCAAACAAGTCCAACCAAGAGGTGCACAAGACTCTCAGAACGACGTTCAGACAGGTGAGTACAGCCACTGTGTTGCCTAGCGATGTAGCATTGTGTGTGTATGTGTGTAAAAACTGTGCAGCTCTTTGCTTTGATTTGTGTGTTTGTGGCTGCAGCCGCTATGTATTTATAATATTTATAATTGATCATCAGTATACACAGGCTGTAAAATCTGTCTGTACAGATGGAATTTATTGTTGGTTTGGACATCAGGGCTCGGTGGCGTGATGTTGCTCCACTAGTGTTGCTGGATTGACATTTAATGCTGCAGCACATTTGAATTTAAGATTATTCCCTTCAACTGAAGGATATTTTTCTATAAAGTTCATTAAACTTACTTTAGTTGAAATAAAAAGTACAGTATGTGTTATATGTATTAAATCAATTTGATCCTTTGAAGACAAAACAATTGCATTTCCAATGAACATTTGGTTAGAAAATACAACATTTGCCTGATTTAACATGACTTCCTGTATAAACCACGCCCACTTCCGGTCTCCGATCCGGATACAGAGCCAGATCACTTTGTTGGTTGAACAGATACAGATACTGACGCCTCTGTACACCTCTAGTACCCGGCCCAGCTAGCAACAGATCAGCTGCACACCCGACCCGTTCTCATTCCCAGGTCGTCAAATACCGACGTTTTGCCACGCCCCTCAGTGTCTCATACAGACGCACAAGGTCTTTAGCATCTGTAAGAGAAAAGTGAAGTAAAACCTTTTCATACATCACTGCTAATGTGCAGGTTTAAATGTGAGACGCCGCAGCAATAATGGCAGCCTGTTTACTTGTTTCTGGAACCAGAATTTCTCCAAAGGCTCTTAGAGGAAATGATTGTTAAAGTTTAATATATAGTCTTGGTAGGTTCTTAAAACTTAAATATTACCCTCAATTATAACTTTGTGTCTCTTCTCTACAAGATGGTTGCTAGTAATTAATTTTCAAAAATCCAACACATTTTCAGTATCTGACTGAACTCTTGAGTTTTAAAATACCATAGAAATAATAGAATCCAGTGTGGCCTGGTAAGTGTCAGGAAAAAAATACATATTCAGTAAAATAGATGAAAGAATGTTAAATACACTTTACATACATCATCTCAAACATATTTATTTAGCTAAAAGTATCTGTTAGACAAGTTGTAGGTCAGATCTGACACATTACAAACTTCTTTCCATTTATTTGTTTCCATGGAGTCTTGTGTTTGAAGCATCATCCAGTTGGTTTCTCATTGATGTGGATTTGCTGCTCATGTGAATCCTCCCACAGTGTTTCATTAGCAGCTGTAACCACAGTGACTCTGATAAAACAGGAATTAGCAGAATCCATCTGATATGAAGCTGTGGTTTGAATCCCACTTCCCTCCTCTTTGAAGAGCAGTCAGATATCTGAGTTCAGGTTTTTGTACAGCCTCTTCTACACTTTGTATCACTGTGTGTCTAGAGCACAGTAGTAGAGAGCTGTGTCTGCCAGGGTTAGGCCTCTGATGATCAGTTCAGTTGATGTTCGTGATGTTTGAGATCGATATCGATTATCAGGAATATAATTTTCACTGCTCCATGATCTTGCTCCTTTAAAGAGTATAAACTGAGGTGCCTGAAGGTCAGAATGATGTCTGTACCAGTGAAGGAGAACATACTCTGATGTTGCCTCATATTCACATGTGAGTGTGACAGATTCTCCTTCTCTTTTACTGACTTTATCTCCTCCAGGAGAGATTTTGTCTCCAGATATTAGTCCTGGAAAAAGTAGAGAAAATGAAGCCGTTAGACTAACATTGTTCATGAGGCTGAGAGGAGAAGACAGTGGAAAATGTCAGCTGTACAGTGTCACTCCGTGGAAAGAAACAGCTCAACTGTTCAGAGATTTCTGCTCTGAACTTCAGTTTACATAACTCTTTAGAAAAGAATAAAAACCTGTTGTGATTTCTATCTTACCAAAGAAAAGAGCAGCAAGAATAATCCACAGCCAATGTTCCATCTCTACAACAAGGTTTAAATCAACAGGAGAAACTAGCTGCTGTTCAACATTCAGTCTGAGAATTGTTCTCTTCACAGCAGCAGTTATTATTGACACAATGGTTGAACACAGTGCAGAAGTAGTGCACCGCCTACTTGATAATGTCGCCCTCTAGTGGAGGTCAAAACTTCAGTACAACAGTGTGGAAAAAAGGCTTCCAGCAGCTTGTCAGTGTGTCAGCTTGTGTTTTTGTACAGAGACTGTGGGTTTGCTGTCACTGTGGGCCTCACAGCACAGTAGTACAGAGCAGAGTCTGTCACTGCAGCAGAGGAGATCTGCAGATCCATTCGGGTTTTATCCTCACTCACTTTAACAGACAGTCCAGACTTTGTTGCAATTTCTGTTCCCAAGTGAAAGATGAGGAACTCTGGTGGTTTTCCTGGATGTTGTCGGTACCAGAAGAAATAATCACTAGCAGTTGCTTGTTTGTAGTATTTGTAGGACAGAGTAACAGTGCTGCCTTCTAAACTGAACTCTTCATTCTTGACTGGAGTGAGTTCTTCACAGCTGACACCTGAAGGAAGAGATAACTCTGTTATTTCAAGTTGTAAAAGACTCAATAAATGATTCACATTCAGATGTTATTGGAATTAAACGTTTCCTTGCTGCATAATCTAACACACCTGTTAGAATGGATAGTAACAGTAGAGAAAGTCCATAATAGTCCAGTGACAGCATGTTGAATAAAGGTAATGTTTCTGGTTTGTGTATTGAACTCTGCTGAATGTGGAAGTTTCTCTCTCTTCTATAGTTCAGTAACAGCTCAGCTCCTCCCTGAATCTCTCCGTCTCCTCGTAGCTCTGTATTTTCACTTCTCTCTGTTACACTTCCTCTACCTTCCACTCTGGAAATCACACTGATGCTGCCGTCACCATCGTATAAATCATGTTTCACTCATGTTGTTTTGGATACAAAAACTAATTCCTCCTCAAGACTGAAATGCATGTAGCACAGAAGCATCATTTGGTCCACATTATCTCACTGTGACAGTTCTGTCAGCCAACTTCTGCTGAATATGAGAGATTTCCTTTGAGAATAAATGTAAACGGTTACTGAGAGTAATCTTAAAATAAAACTCTTCTGAACCACCTGAAAGCTTAAAATTTTCATGTGAGACACTTGTAACCTGCTCCATCACTCAGGACAGTACCTGTGGTCAGCTTGGATTAACAGCAGTTACAGTGGCATCTAGTGGCCAAACAGAATCAGGCCACAGAAGAAGAAAAGTTCACAGTTCACCCCAAAATCAAACATACACATCCTCTTACCTGTAGAGCTGGTAACAGCATGGAGGATGTTGCTAGTTGGGTTATTGCTAACGTTACATTTGCGAGCACTTATGTTAAAGGCCACCTGCTCTGGATCAGGTATCTTTCGTAGTAGTGGGCAGTGGCTCATTGTCATAATTCACCCTGATGGTCTTAACCTGACACCTAATGGCCATTTAAGAAAATTGCACCTACTGTTGGTATGGGTTTTTACCAAAGGTGTTGTGATAAGAGCTTAGTGGTGTGTTTAAACTACTTTAAGGATAATTGCCAGCTGTTTATAAGTATATTTAATTTCTCTTTAAACAAGCCCTGGTGAACCTGTACTTGTGATAATGCTTTGTTGGGAATAAAATATTGAAAGTGGAAGTAAGCTTTGTTTGTCCAATTGGATATCAGGCCAGCTTGGATTCAACCAGCAAGTGGTCATCATCAGTCACCACACTTTATTTCACAGGTGTTGATCACTGGCCAGCTTCTTGTTGCATCTCACTCTTGTGATAAATACTCTATCTTCTGCATTAGGCCTGTATGGTTAATCTGGAAACAACAGGACCGAATAAATGATGTTGTTTTGTGCAATGTTTTCAAGACTCAACGTTTTTCTTAACTTTGTATCATCAGTACAAAGAATCCAGACTGTATCAGGGACCGCCCAGGGACGGCTGATGGGACTCGGCGGGCTCCACGATCATCGACTCTGCCTCCTCTCATCCCCCCAACCACGCTGATCGTTGGAGACTCCATAGTGAGGAATATCCGCTTCGCTAATGCGCTCACACGCTGCTTTCCCGGAGCAACGACCCCCGACATCCTCGAAAAGCTCCCCGGACTTCTGGCTGCACTCCCGATGACTATCACGAAAATCATAGTCCATGTCGGCACAAATGACACCGCCCGTCAGCAGTCGGAGCTGACGAAAGCAGACTTCATCCGCCTCTTTGACCTGCTCAACAGCACCGGAAAGCATGCTTTCATTTCGGGTCCAATTCCTACACTGGGTCGGGGAATTGGCCGTTTTAGCAGGATCCTCAGCCTTCATACCTGGCTCCAGTCTGTCTGCAGCACCCATGACGTTGGTTTTATTCACAACTTTAACTTATTCTGGGATCGTTCTTCCTTGTTTGCACGAGACGGTCTTCACCCAAACAAGTCAGGTAGTCGCATGCTGGCAGCTAACCTGCAGCATGCTGTGCTGTCCTCCTCACGTAGTTGACTATTTACATCACCTGTTTCCCCTCGCTCTTCTTCTTCCTCTACTCTGCCCACAATAACCTGCCACGCACCCTCTGCTGTCACTACCTCCCCTTGTGGACTGATCATAGTGCTGCTATCTGGAGCCCGGCTGCCTCTAGTGCCAC